>NC_056726.1:1976669782-1976784558 GCF_019279795.1 Protopterus annectens
TTCCTTCCATATTTTCCTCATTTTTTCATCAAGCTGCCTTTTAATATTTTCCCCATTCAGCTTCTTTACCCTCTTCCCTTGTGTAGTCAGCTCTTCATTTGTGGAAATGGAATTCTATCCCTGTGCAAATTAGATCTACGTTCAACGTCAATACTCCAGCTTTAAACAACTACTATAAGACTACCTAAATAAAACTTGGCTGTGTTCTTGCACTACTGCAGGCTGAACTAATCCCTCCCTCTTTCCACTACCAGCATAATTTAACTATGTTCAGAGTGAAGGAATTAGTAAAATCTTTTTCGTAGGCAAAGATAAAATATATTTTTGCTTAGGTTATAGAGATGCAGGTAGGTACGTGCGTGAATGGGTGTGCCTTCTTTGAAGGTTGGGCGTCGGGGTGGCAGCTCGGCACGGTAAAAATCCACTGCCATTCATTAGTGGACCAGAGTTCTGCTGTGGCGACCCCTAACTGGGAAAAGCCGAAAGACATTACTTTTTATATTATCTAGATATCGCTGTTCCAAAAAGTGTACTTAAATGTAATTAATATCATCAGTAGTGTAGCTAGGATGGAGCAAGAGGGCAGCTGCCCAGGGTGCAAAGTGTTGGCGGTGTTGGGGGTGGGGGTGCTACTAGCTGATCCCAATCTTTGCTTACAATGTATCCATTGGCGTATTACAGTGAAGTACTTTATTTATTTATTTTTTTGCTCTTCACTTGAACAGCGTAAGGCTTGGGGCAGTGGTTCACAATACCGACCTAGGGCTCTGGGCTCCTGAATATCATCTGTATGAACTGCCTCTTCTGAATACTTTATCTATTGACAATGTTCTTTTTCAACTTGTTATAGCTGTCCAGATATTTGCACTCTGTATGTAGAGGTTCATACTATACGAACTGGAGCAGAATTTTTCTTAGTAAGTATGTCATTCTTCTTTATTAAGCTTTGTAATAACTTTATTTAACTGTAACCATATTATGCGGATGTGGAGCTTTTCTCCCAGAGCCTCAGCTGAAAATTTGATATTATCCCAGTCAGACTTTACGGTAAACAGTTGTCAAATAAATAAAATCATTTATCCGTGTTGTTGCCCATATTCCCTCATGATCTGAAAAACTGCACTAATTTTCCTCTTTTATTTCTTTCGTCATATTTAAATCCATCCTTGCATCCACATCCATCTTTTCCCATTTTTACACATGGAGTCAGGTGTCATTTCAACCTTGACAGTCACCAAGAGCCAAGGTTTACACCACCGAGTTGCAAACCCTGCCATGACAGTTCTTCCACACCACATACTCACACACACTCACACCTATGGCCAGTTTGGGTTCCAACTGCAACGTTTTCCACTTCCCAATAATAAAGTCTATATATATATTTCTCATTTCCCACAGGAACAGTGCATCTGAATAACTGTTATTTTTTAAAAGTACCTACTCAAGTCCCTACATCTGCAAAATCAACAAATTTTCAAGTCCATACTGCATCAGATTTACTATAGTTGCCATAAGTACATTAGAGAAATAGGACTTTATGACAGATTATTTTCATGTTCTTTAGATTTTGTGAAAATGGAAATATATTTTTACATTATCCCCAACCTTAACTTACCTATTTAACAACTATGATTGTACATACTTTGTCAGATAAGGACTCTTCCTACTTTGAATATGAACTTTAATTATTGGCCTGTGGAAGAGTTAATCAGAATTTTTGCTAAGTCCAAAGTCTGCATCCATCCATCCACAACCCCTTTTTCCCATTTTTGCAGATGGAGTCAGGACATCTCTTCATCAGTGACAATCATTTAGAGCCATTGTTCATACTGCCAGGTCCAAAATCTCCATATCCACTGAGAAATTATCAAGTAGTTCAACCACTTGCAAATAGAAACAAATCATATAATCTGTTTTTGTTTTTACATTCATCCTTATGTACTTAAAATCTCTTTATTTGCCTATTTTCCTTTGTCCTAACATTATTACTTCTCTCAGCTTTCTTATATCTGCAGTCATCCTCCCATTTTGATTCCTCACACTGCAATTAAAATCTCCTATCACAATATCCATATTTACTATAATATATGTTTTTATCATTTCAAATGGATCTCCCCTTTCTTTCATATCTGTATATGCATACACTATTATAATTCTAACTGGTTTACTTTTTATATCCACCACTGGTATTCTCCCAGCTTTCGCAATAATTTGAAATAGTGCTATAATTTGGTTGCATTTCCACAAAATCTTCCTCCACATGACATTTCAAATTATTCTCTTTTCCCTTTTAATAAATCTGCCTGCATCTTACAGCACCATTGATGTATTAATATTCATTTATTTATTTATTTTATTTATTTTACATTTGTTGACCAGGATGTTCCGACTGGATATACGTCCATTTTCAGGGGAGGCCCAGGGAGAAAAGCTCCAAGATCATAATACACATAGAACATTTACTAATTTCATACAGGTTACAGGCATAAGCAATACCAGTATTTTATACATATAGTACCTACTTATTACATTCAGGTTTAAGACACATTGAGCAGCAGTTTATACAATTGACCCTTCCTGTAGTGGTGTGGGTAGATAAAGTAAAAACAGTTGTAGGTAAGGTGCTTAAGTAAGAGAGAGGACACTAGTTGGGATTAGTACCAGGACATAACCAGTGTGTTTTGAAGTATTTCTTGAGTTTGTTTTTGAATAGGGTTTGCGAGGGTTCTAGAGTCAAGTCAGCCGGGAGTAAGTTCCATGTCTTTCCAACAGAGTTGACAAACAGAGAGTCCCCAGCTGAGTATTTGGATTAGAAAGTTTGAACTAGGAGTCTAGTGGATGAGCAGAGTGGCCATTTGTTACTGTAGGGGCTGATAATATTTTTTTAGTGCAGGAGTATTTTCCGGTCAGTAAAGGACTTTATGCGCCACTATGAGCTGGTTGAACTGCAGTAGGCTAGGTAGTTCAAGCCACCCAAGGAGATTTAGGTTGTGGCGGTGGTGCATCTGGTAGGCCGTGCCAGTAGCAAATCTGGCAATGTGGTTATAGCAGGATGATAGTTTATTAAGATCTGTTTTGTTCAAGTTGGAGAATAGAGGTGAGGCATAGAGAAGAGTTGATAGTAGATGGGATCGGGCAGTTGCAGTTTTAGCAAGTGGGGTGAGGAAAGATTTGATTCTGTAAAGAGAGCTGAGTTTTTTATTGATAGTTTTGATAGTTTGATTGATATGCATATCAAACTTTAGGTAGTTATCGACTGTGACACCCAGTAGTTTAGTTTGGGCTTCCAGGGAGATAATAGTGCCATTGTTAGTTGTTATGTTGAAGAGTGGCGGGGGGCCTGCGTGTGGAGTAGAAGAGAAGCAGCTTAGTTTTGTTGGGGTTTAGGATCAGACGTTGATTGGAGAGACAGTTTTCCACTATATTGAAGGTATTTTGAGTTAATGTGAATAGATTAGCTGGGGAGGTGGCAGAACAAATCAAAGTGGCTTCATCCGTAAATTGAATGCAGGTAGCATCTGGGATGACTCTATGAAGGTCGTTAAAGATAGAGAAAAGAAGGGGTCCTAATAGTATTGTAACATCCTTTAATATACTATTCACATTTAGGGATACTAGTTTTAAGCTTTCCTTTCTGTTTTTTTTTACTTTTAATGTTTTGGCTTTATATTTCTTTTTCCTATCTCTCACTCTTTTCCCCTGTAGAATTCCTTCATTTCACTGTATTCCACCTTCTTTCTTCCCTTTTATCACTTTCTTCACTTTGCACATTTCATTTTTTCGATTTATTTTAACACAAATCCACTTTGCTATGTCTCCATCCCTTCTTCTTTTCCACTTAGGCCCTCTTCTTCTTCTTCCTGTTTTCCTTTTTCATCTACCTCTTCATTTTCAGTTTCCATTACATTTTCATCATTACTTTCATTTACTTCAAAAACATCCTGCTGGACATTATCAGTCTTTTTTTCTTTACCATCCAAAATGTCCTTCTTTGTTACATTTATATCATACATCCAAAAATGTCCTTCTGTATTGCATTTATATCATACAGCAACACAATTCTTAGCAACATGGCCCCTTTCTCTGTATTGATTACATCTCCTCGTCACATTGTTCGATTAAGTGCCCTTCTGTCCCACAAAAGAAACACTCCCTTTGTTGTCCCCAGTAGTGTAAAACACCTCTGATGCCCTCCATATTAATTACATGTGATATATGCTTGACCTTTTCATTTTCGATGTAATTAACAATACATTCCCACCCTCCAGTCCATAAACCCCATCACATCTTTATTTTTCTTGCATCATGTACAATTTCATGTACAGTCTTTAGTTCTCCCATTCATCTTTTTCCACAGCTGTTTGAAATTATATAATAACCTTCCTTGTAAATACTTCTGTTTGGGCCACCACCACATAATTGTTCTATGGAAATGCATTCTGTTTCACTTTGTATGAATAAATGCTTTAACTTCAAGTGCATTTATGTCCAAAGGAATTATTATGTTGTCCCAAATGCCATATTTATTTAATGCTTTATTAGTCACTGATTGGATTCTTACCACAAATGTATTTTCTGACAACTTCTTTTAATTTCTTTAATTTCATTTCTTTTTGCCACTACATTTGCGTACGTCTTCTTCATTGCTTCTTTTTCTTTCTCTTCCTTCATTTCGTTCTCCTTCACTCTCTCCTCACCACAATCTTTGTAGTTTTCCATACTTTCTCCCCACAAGACCGTTTGACTGTCCTCTAACTATTCTTCTCAACATGTGCTCTAGTATTCCATCCTGCAAACTCCACCTCCCCTGACTGAAGGTTGCAGTCGTAGCTCTCAACATTCCATGTCCAAAATGAGGAACACTAACCCTCATAATGTGGAACAAATGAGCAAAATGTGGAACACATACTAATGGCTTACTAACAACTTCAACTAGGAAGGTCATAGGATGGTTAAAATATGCTGGCTTTACTTTTAAAGGTCTTGTAATGAATTACTATGATTAATTTCTATTTACAATGGATTTCACTTAAAAAAATTCCTAACACTGAATGTGACAGAGTCTTTCAATGTGGAACGTTGAGGAACTTCAAGAAACATGAACTTTTTAAGACCCCAAATGAGGTAGGCTCCTCGTAATGAGGTACACTTGAGAGGTATGGTTGCCGTTTTAATTGCCTCCTTATTATCTCCTGTATCCAACTGCTGTTCACTTTGTCTCCTCAAAACGTTTATGCTGAAACAGCACTTCTGAATCTTCCAAGTCAAACTCCTTCTCTCGCTGTGTATTGCTCCCTTCCACCATGTAACTGCTTGCATGTCTCCTCCCAACTGCGACCGTATTAGGAACAGGACACGTGCATGTACTTTGTAGGTAGGAGGAAGTTTCCAGGTGTACCGGCCAGATTTTTGCTAGTAGCATAGATATCACCTTGTGTTTCCCCAGAAAAGAGTTTATTAGCCTAGTGAGACTAATCTGGTCAACTTAGGAGAAATATAAACAAAATGAAAGTTCACCTTTCAGTCATATCTAATTTTCACCAAGAATCTGATAATGTGTCACTGGTTTCCCTTAAAGGGCATGCTGTCAGGCCTCTGGTTATGAGTCCTACAGCCTCCTGAGTCTCAAAGTTTGTATTAGACAAGTTGAAATTACCCCACCTCGACCATGCATCCAAGACAGAATTAAAGTTTCTGTCTTGGAAGACACATTTTCTGGTGGTGATAATCTCATCTAATCAAATTTTAGAAATTCAGTATTTATTGTAGTGATCCTGCTTACCTGAGGACAGAGTGGACTGCTGGATATACCTATATTTATAGCTAAGGTACACACAGTAACACATATGGCGATATGGGTGACAGTTTTGGGGACCTAGATGACAACAACGGACCCAACCCAGGGGATTTTCCTATACCCAGACGCTCGAAAAGGATAGCCAGCAGGAATACAGGAAAGACAGAATTTTACAACCAGGGGAAATAAATGGAAGGGATTTGGAAACTGGGGGAGGGGCAGAACACTTTATTGAACAGTGATGGTTCCCAAATAGTTCACACATTTCACGATTTCAATATTTACAATTATACATCTAAAGATATTAAGGAGGAATTTTTTACTCTCTTTTGTAAGGGGTTTAAATTTGTCACCACCCAAACCCCCGATTTAGCTGAAGTGATGGTGGACATTCATTTATATACTAGAAGCACTTACAATCCCCCTTTACACCCTTTAATAAGCATCTTCGAGAAAGCGGTAAAAGAGAAAGTTTATAAATTATGGGCAGAGAAGAAAAAAAATCTTCTTTAATTTAAATACTCAAGAGAGAAAGTTGATGAAAGAACTGAGGGGTGGTAAAACACTTAGAATTATGGCCCTGGATAAAGGAGGGGGAGTTGTGGTGTACAGTACAGATGACTATATCAACAAGATGCAAGAAATGCTATTTGATGAACAGAGTTATATCCCAGTATCTAGAAACCAAATAAATATTGCATACCAGAGAATAGACAGCTACCTGGAGGAATATCTATTAGAACAGAGAATTCCTATAGAAGTATATAACTTCTTGATCAATACTCACCCAAAAATTCCTGCTTTTTTCGGCATACCGAAAATTCACAAGAGCATTGTTGCCCCCCCCTTTTAGGCCTATTGCAGCGACTTGTGGGCCAAAAACTCACAATTTAGCAGGTTTTGTGGACAAAACTTGTCAACACATTCTGGATGGGATATCCCACATTTTAAAAGATTCATGGGATTTTCTAGGCCAGTTAAAACAGGAACTGTGGTCCAAAGAAGTCGTATTTTTGACCATTGAGGTTCAAGATTTGTTTAATTGCATACCTAGAACAGAGGGGATGGAACCTTTTGAAGGTACCCTTTCTAGATGTTCCATCTTGGACCCTGGATGACTCCAACTTGTATGTGAAATGATGGCACACGTGGTAGACAACACTTGCATGTTTTTTGAGGGGGGAGCACTATCAGCAAACTAGGGGAGTCGCTATGGGGGCTGCTTGTGCCCCCCATATGCGAACATAGTTTTGCTAGGGTGGGAACTGCAACATGTCTTCAACAGCAGATACCATGGGTACAGTAATACATATTTGAGATTCCTGGATGATATTTTTATTTTATAGAACGGGAAACAGGAGGATATTCCACAGTTCATTGAATACATTGACAACAGCACAAACTTTTTGAGATTTACATATGAGACCCAAGATCTTGAAATTAATTATTTAGATGTAAAGGTCTCCAAAATTCCTGGTGGCTTTAAATCCAATATGTACCGCAAGCCTACCTTTTGCAATAGCTACTTGCATTTTCACAGTCATCTTCAAAAACAGAAAAAAAGCATAGTGAAAGGTCAGGCAATTAGAGTAGCCAGGATGACTTCAGAAAGGGAAGACATTATTGTAGGGCTAGAGCTGGTGAGGAACATGTTCCTCGAAAGAGGATATCCACCCCATTTCATTGAACCCATCATTAAAAAAAAAAAATATATATATATATATATATATATATATATATATATATATATATATATATATATATTTCTGATGAATGGGGAAAGAAATACAAACCCCTTCTGAGTTGTGGTGACATCAGAACACGATCCAGTGAAGAATACTTTAGGGGTGGGTCAGATAATGGTTGTAGAGAACTTGGAACTGATACTATCTCTGGCGTGCAGGCGAACAACTATAGTAAGGCATTCATTTTTCAACACCGTCCCTTTTGTAATAGGATTAAACATATATTATATATGAAAATTGGGAATATTTAAAACAAATAGTGAAATATATAGGAAGGTGGGTGAAAAACCCATATTTTCCACAAAAGTGGGTAAAAAACATCAAAGTAAACTTAGAAAATCACTTAGTGGGGCAGGGTCACATTGAGGAAAGTACTAAGCCATGTGGCCGATGTTCTCAATGTGGATACATACTGCAGTTTCTTTCCTTAACATTGAACAACAGTTTAAATAGTGTTCTGCACTTTAGAAAAGCCAATTGCTATACAAACAGGATAGTATATATTGCATTTTGTAACACCTGCCCAGGGTTTTATATTGGAAAAACCGAGAGGGCTTTAAAATGCAGAATTTACAAACATTTTTATAAAATAAAAAATAAAAAGGAGACTAATGCTCTTTACAGACACCGTGTAAACTGTGTGGGATACACAGGTTTTAAATTTGGAATAATAGATATGGTCAACATTGATGTGGGGGGGGGGGTGACTGGAAGAACCTCTTGAGCAAGAGAAACCTCATGTGGCAGCTTAGGTTAGCTGCTAATTTCCCTTCAGGTCTCAATGACCATTTATGCGTTTACTCAGTACTCAAGGAAAAAGCTAATAAGATAACATAATATATTTGAATTTATAAATAATCATATATTTTACATGGAAAATGCTTTAATATTTTACTTATGTGTATAAAGAGGGTGAAATAGTAAGGAAAGTGTTTATTTGATACAGACAAAGTTTTTTGGGGTTTAATATTATACAAGAAAAAAATTTAAATCAGTTTACTGATTTTACTAAGAGTTTGTTCATTATGGTTTAATGGGTTTATGTTTCTTTAAAAAGTGGATGTGAGCTGAGCAATCCTTAGGAATACTGATTGACTGCTTGTTAAGAAAGAGTATTTAAATGTTTTAGGGGTGAGGTTCAGTTTGTTCTGATGAAGTCAATTCATTGATGAAAGCGCGCAACATGAAACACGGTGTATTTGGACTTTATACTGGTCTTTTAATTGCTTTTATTCATTAAAAGGAGTTTTCCATGGTCCTTTTGGTGCATTTTTTTCTATGGTAAGGTACACACAGTACTAAATTTAAATCATGGCATTTATTTCACTATGTTTTTTTCTCAAACAACTCTAACTGAAAGCGTGTTCTACATTGTTTGCATATTCATAAATAGCTGATATTTTACTTTGACAGGACAAAATTAGCCTTAAAAGTACAATTGTCTGCCTCCTTCACAGCTTATATATTAGGTTATAAGGTCACTGAAATCATCTTGGTTTGAAAAATATTGCAAATTTGTAACATCTACTCCTACCACACATTCAGCTTCTAAAGCCTTTTTCAACTATAAATTTTTATATAAAATCTGTATGGCTGTGGCTCTGATTGCTTGCCTTTACAAGACACTGCAAGCTTGGATGTACTGTCTACTTGAAGGACTTCCTTTGTGATCACCATACTGTGTGGCATGCATTCATAAAGCCACCCAAGTAGTTAAGCTGGGGACTTTACCCTTCATTTCTGAAGAGGATGTATTGGATCATCCTAAATACAAAAGTTATCCGAGTCCATCCTGGTCAATATAGGTCTGATGACATTCTCAGAGTGTTGCATCTTCCAAGTGGAGTATTAAATTTGCAGAACTTTAAATTTTCTGGGTTGAATATGATTTTCCAGAAGCCCTGTTAGCATCAGCCACTAACAAATGTGTACAGAAGTAACATACTTAATTGCCTTTATTAGGTAGTATTCACTTAAAATTGCTTTATTCATGTCTTTTGAACCAATACATATTCTGATCTTGTCTGGTTTAACTACTGTCACCATACTGTTCACCCATGGGGCTAGCTCAGTTTGCATTGCAAATATACTGATTTGGTACATTCATTTAATTTCCTTCTCTGTTTTCTTTGTCAGTGTGTTATAAGGACAATTCTAGTTTCATACAAAACTAGGAATTATTTTATACTGTACTAACCCAGAATAAATCAAGCATTGTGAATAAATCAGCATACTGGCTCAAAAATATGAAATGAGGTGTTTCATTCATATTTGTGTTTGCATATGGCTCTTCAAAGTCTAAACACACTGCATTTTTTACAACATTAGTGAAATATACTATACAAATGCATAAATTGTCTGCATTACAAACATACAAATGATTGCCTTTTTCAAATAATTTTCTATATTAACTTGTGAGTTGATTGTTTCACATGAATTTGAATTATACACATGTTCCCATTGATCACTGCAGTAGACTGAGCTACATTGGTTATATGCTGCATAGGATATAACAGCTGGACAGCTTTCAAAGCTTCATGGCACCTGTGACACTGCCAGCCCAGCTATCTGAAATTTTGTAAAGAATTCTATGTCGTTTGTGAATATTGATATGATTTTTACAGAACTGTATATTATGTACTGAGATTCAAGAACGTACCCACAGCATACCCTGCCGAAACATAGAAGATTAACTTGCAAAACTTCAAGAAAATAAGTTAAAATTAAGTGCTTTATGATGTGCTACAAATGTTAGTTTCAATGCAGCAAGCAGACACAATGTCTAGACCTAGAAGTTTTTCTGTTGTCTTGAAAGAAAAGTAATTGCTAGGTTTAAAATGTAAATTGTTTTATTACTTTATGACTTCCTAGCAGCTGCACATCTGAGAGATATGTATTTCTAACACAGAGATGTTACGTTTCTGCTTAGCCTGGGAACGGAAGTTAGGTGACAAAGACTGATGTCATCCAAGCTAACCCAGCAGTAATGTTTGATATTAATTTAAGAACTCTCCGAGAGGGAGACTGCATTTTGTATGCTGTCTTGAACCTAGCAAGAGCATCCACTCATCATCAACATCTGCATTTGCCTTGCTCTGTAATTAAGATTTAGGCATGGTATCTCTTATAGATATAAATAGGAATATAGTAAAGATTATTTTAGATGTTTTCTGTATTTATTTGAGACTGTCCTGCAATGTTGTTTTAAAGTATTTCCTTTGATTCTGAACTCTGAAGTAACTATGTTTGCTTTCTTGTTATTTTATCTTGTTGTTTTATTATTTATTATTAAATATATTTAAACCTATATTTGTGGCTGATATTTGTGAGACATGTTTAAGCTCTTAGAATAATTGCATATGTATTTGGTGACACTCTACAGGCCACTCCTAAATAGCCTTGCAAGTCTTAGTCAAAACTACCATCTGGATTTATAGTAACATTACACAGCAGGATTGGACACCCTTTGTAAGGACCTTGTAGTAGCTGATAAGTAAGGGTGGCTGATGGCAGCTGGTACTACCTTATAGTCTGGGCAGAAGGGGGCATAGCTAGTAAACCTGTGCCAGCCTTTCCCAGGTCTGTGTGTGTGTGTTTTTGTATATCAATCACATCTCAAAGTGTGTGTGTGTCAGCTATGTGGGCAGGGACACGAAGCACTGGTTGGACAGAGAGGGTGCTGGAGTTCTTAGCTTGGCCACTTGGCTGAGATCTCATCCCTCTAGCTGTGCCAGTGGGGAGTCTTACTGGGGATCTGGAGAAAGAAGGAGAAACCAGCCCTAGACTGTGATCTCTGTGTGCTTTTAAGTGAAATTGTACTTTACTGTGTGTGTGTACTTGTCATCTTCCCATTGTGTACGTCCCTCACTGTTACCAGTGGTGAGGATTGAGGCTCCTTTATTACCGGGCCAGTGCAGGGGCATCACATATTAATTGGTTGGCAGTGGTGAGATAGCCACATCACATATTAATTACTTTGCAGTGGTGTGGATATAGAATTTCTGTAGCCTATGTACCGTGGTTGCCGAAGGTGTTTGTACTCCAGTCAGCCACTCAGTGAACATTCAGAGTTCATATCACAATTGTTTTATTTTTTTTGTTAGCTTAGTTAGTCAGGGAGGGCAGGCAAGCATGTCAGCAGAGGAATATGTCAAGCTGACTAGGAGCCAGTTGGCTGTGATGTGCCAGGCTAAAGGACTGGTGCATGCCAACCTGACTAAATCAGACATGATTGCAACTTTAGTCACAGCTGCATTGCAAAATAGCAAGCAGGATGACGATCAGACTGGCCTTGGAGATAACAATCAGACTGGCCTTGGAGATGTACAGTTCACACAGAATGGGCAGCTCAACCTTTCCACAGAGGACTTAAAAATCCATCTGGAGTTAAAGAGACTTGAGCTAGAGGCCAACTGTTTGGAAATAGAAGCAGCAGAGAGACTGAGACATCTGAAGGCTGAAGAAAATGAGAGACTGAGATGTCTAGAGTCTGAGGAAACTGAGAAACTGTGATGCCTGGAAGCTGAAGAGAATGAGAGGCAGAGGGAACATGAAAAGGAGATGCTCACTCTTCTCCAGGGTCATTGAGGCAATGGGGAAGGGAGTTACCGAACCCCAGAAGCAACAAAGGTGAGTACATTTCTTCCACAATTTACAGAGTCTGATAATTTTGATAGTTTCATTCATATGTTTGAAACACTATGTAAACAGTATAATGTTGACCAAGGGCTCTGGATATGGTTCTTGACCCACTTACTCCATGTTGAAGTTGCAACTGTTATTTCTAAATTGTCTGATACTGATTGTTTAAATTATAATGTTGTAAAGATCTGTCTTTTAGAATATTTTAAGTTAACACCTGAAGCTTATGGGAAAAAGTTTCATGAGCACAGACTCAAGGCAGGTGAAATTGTGTGTGAATATGTTGCTGAACTAAGCACTTATTTTCTTAGATGGGTGAGTGGACGTCAGGTCACCAAGGTCTGGCAGACCTTTTGGTGAGGGAACAAGCCCTTAGCACTTTGCCTGAGGACATGAGAATCTGGTTAGCTGATAGACAACTCAATACTGCAGATGAATTGGGGAAGAAGGGAGACCTATACCTAGCAAGCAGGGCATCACTGCACAGGAAAGGGACACCCAGTGCTGCTCATGGGTCTAAGGGAACCCATGGTGGACAGCCCAGACTACCCCAAAAGAGTCCGCCAGTAGCAGGGGAAGCCACTAGTCCAGGTACACATCCAGGACCAAGGGTTAAATGTTTTAAATGCAACCAGTGGGGCCATATAGCATGTAGATGTCCACAGAGGCAAGGTGGGGAACAAAAGGTGGGAGAGCCAGTAAGTGGGAGTGACAAAATGCCAACAGTAGGTTGTCTCAAGACAACAAGGGTACCAAATTACCACAAGAGGTTATATCCTGTCTTAGTGAATGGTAAAGAGGCCAATACTAAGAGAGAGACACAGCCTCGGACCTAACCACTGTGAAGCCTGCAATGGTTAAAGAGAAACACTACTTCCCTGAGCATTCTACTCCAGTCAGAGCTTTTAGGGGGACCCCATTCCAAATAACTTTGGCTAGTGTTCCCCTTGACTGGGAGGGTGGAAAAGGAAGCCAGCAAGTAGGTGTGTTTGAGGATATCCCTGCAGATGTCCTGATAAGGAATGATTTTGATAATGGAGTACCGTGTGTGCATGCAGTTGCATGCAGTCAGGCATGGAGACAAGCATGTTGGTCTGGTAGCCTGGGGGAGACCCAGACAGACCACACACTTACAGCCAGGACTGGTGAGGTGGTTACTTTAGGGAGAGAGCTACCCTGTAGCAGTGAGACTGAATGTGAGCCACAGCTGCTTGTGAGTGCTGATGTTCCCTTGGACAGAGTGACTGCAGGGCGAGAGGTGAGTAGTAGTAGTACCCAGGCTGACAGTCAAGCACTGCTGTCAGAGGATGCTAGACTTCCTGTGGAAGGGGAGCTGTGAAGGGTTAAAAAGAGAGAGATGAGATGTGCTCAGACGCTACATTACAAGGCCTCATGGATGTAGCTAGGGAAGGGAGAATCTGTATACTGGGACAAAGGGTTACTGTATAGAGAGTGGACCCCTGAGGGAGGGCTAGAGGGTGAGAGAATATAGCAGTTGGCAGTGCCCAGAGCCTACCATCTGGCACTTCTAGCCATAGCCCATGATATTCCCTTTGCAGGTCATATGGGCATAAAATGTACAAAGAGACGTATTAGGCAGAACTTTGATTGGCTTGAGATTTCCAAAGATGTAACATGGTGCTGCAGCACCTGTGAGCAGTGCCAAAAGGTAGGCAAGGCAGGAGACAAGGTGAAATCTCCTTTGATGCCTTTGCCTGTGATTGAGGAGCCATTTCTGAGGGTAACTGTTGATATTGTGGGCCTCTGAGTACCACAAGTTCCACAGGGGAAAATGTATGTCCTACTGGTAGTAGATTATGCTACCAGATACCCCGAGGCAGTGGCTCTGTCCTCCATTGAGGCAGAAAAGGTGGCAAATGCTTTGTTAGAAATTTTCAGTAGGGTAGGTTTTCCAAAATAAATATTGACTGATAGAGGTGCCAGTTTCATGTCACACCTGCTGGCGTGTCTGTGAAAGTACTGTAGGGTGAAGCACCTAAAGACCACCCCCTACCATTCTCAGGCTAATGATCTTATTGAGAGGTTAAACTCTACACTCAAGTCCATGCTACCGGCATTTGCAGACCAGTTTAAGAGGGAGTGGGACAAATATTTACCCTATCTGTTGTTTGCTTACAGAGAGGTGCCCCAGGAATCCCCATTTTTTTCACTCTTTGAGTTGCTGTATGGGCACAAGGTGAGGGGACCTCTAGATTAGATTTGAGATGAGTGAGAGGGTGAGTGTGAATCCCACAAGGAGTCTGTTGTGGCATATGTCCTAAACCACAGGACAAGGCTCAGGAAACTCATGGGCTTGGCCCAGGAGAACCTGGCAGAAGGCATAACAGCAGAAAAATGTCTGGTATGACAGGAATGTTCAAGCTAGAGAGTATGCTGTAGGGCAGCAGGTAATGGTTCTCATTTCTGTCAGACACAACAAGCTGCAGGCAGCCTGGGAGGAACCCTACAAGAGAGTAAGGAAGGTCAGTGATTTAACTACATGGTAGAGCTGCTAGGCAGGAGGCAGGGGAATAAATTGTACCATGTTAACATGATGAAACCTTACCATGATATGGAGGCCCTTGTGCTGGGTATTTGCAGTGGATGGCAAGAGGAGTCTGAGGGGGATCTGGTGACTGATCTCCTCAGTCAGGCTCAGACTGACACCTCAGTGGAAGGGGTAGCAGTGTCCCAGCAGCTATCACCTACCCAGGTTTGAGAAATCTGAGCAGTGTTACAGAAGTTTGGGGGCATGTTCACTGGGAAACCATGGTGCACCCACCTGGTGCAGCACCATGTGGATACAGGACCCCAAAGGCATATTAAGCAGGCACCTTATAGGGTGCCTGAGAGAGTCAAGCAGACTCTTATGGAGGAGATACAGGAAATGTTGGAATTAGGGGTAGTTCAGGAGTTCAGCAGTCCCTGTGCCTCCCCAGTGGTGCTGGTACCAAAGAAGGATGGCAGCACCACGCTCTGTGTGGACTACAGAAAATTAAGTAGTCACACAGAGTCAAATGCTTACCACATGCCTAGGACAGATGAAGCCATAGTGCAACTGGGTGGGGCTAAGTATCTTACCTCTATTGATCTTACCAAGGGTTACTGGCAGGTGCCCTTGACTCCCTGTGCTAGAGAGAGGTCAGCCTTTGTGACTCCTTTCGGCTTGTATGAGTTCACGAAGATGCCCTTTGGGATGAAAAATGCCCCAGTGACTTTCCAGAGGCTGGTAGATCGTATCCTAGCAGGAGCAGGAAATTTCTGCCCTTGCTTACCTAGATAATATTGCCATCTACAGCCATTCCTGGCAAGAGCACCTTCAGCATGTCTGGGAGGTGCTGGGCAGGCTACAGAGGGTAGGGTTTACCATTAAGCCCAGCAGATGTCAGGTGGGTATGGCAGAGGTCTCCTACCTAGGACATAGAGTGGTAAGATCAGGCCAGAACCTGCCAAAGTGGAAGCCATTCAGGCAGTGCCTGCCCCTGTTACCAAAAAGCAGGTGAGGGCAGTTTTAGGGACAGCAGGGTAATACAGAAAGTTTGTCCCCAATTATAGTATCATAGCTGCTCTCCTCGCAGACCTGACAAGGAAAAACAAGCCAGATAAGGTGGTGTGGACCCCAGCATGTGAGCAGGCATTCCAGCAACTTAAAGGAGCTTTGGGAGGATTCACTGTGTTAGCCAGTCTTGATTACAGAAAATAATTGGTTGTGCAGGTGGATGATTCAAACCATGGGGTGGGGGCTATACTTAGCCAGGTTTCTTCAGAGGGAGAAGAGCATCCAGTGTTATATATCAGTCATATGCTCCAACCCAGGGAGGAATGCTATACAGCTGTAGAAAAGGAATGCCTAGTCATAGTGGGGACACTGCAGAAACTTCAGCCTTATCTGTATGGAAGGAAATTCACTGTAGTTACAGACCACAATCCCATAACGTGGCTACATCAAGCCAGACAGCACAATGCCAAGTTACCAAGGTGAAGCCTAGGGTTGCAAGCATATGATATGACAGTGCAGCATCACAGTGGGATTAGTGCCAATGCGGATGGGCTCTCAAGTCAGGGAATGGGGTAAGGTATCCCAAGATAAGCTCAACCCTCTCAAGCAACATTTCTCAAGGGTCACTTGAAAAACTAGCTTGAGTTTTCGGGGGGGGGGGGGTTGTGACACTGTCGGCCCAGCTGTTTGGAAGTTTGTAAATAATTCTAGGTCATTTGTGAATATTGAAATGATTTATACAGAACTGTATATTATGTACTGAGCTTCAAGAATGTAACCACAGCATACTCTGCAAGAACAGAGAAGATTAACTTACAAAACTTCAAGAAAATAAGATGAATTTAAGCGCTTTACGATGTGCTGTAAAAGTTAGTTTCAATGCCGCAAGCAGACACAATGTCTAGAGCTAGACATTTTTGTATTGTCTTGAAAGAAAAGTAATTACTAGGTTTAAAATGTAAAGTATTTTATTGCTTTATGACTTCCTAGCCACTGCACATCTTGGAGATATGTATTTCTAACACAGAGATTTTAAGTTTCTGTTTAGCCCAGGAACTGAAGTCAGGTGACAAATACTGATGTCATCCAACTAACCCATCTGTAGTGTTTGATATTAATTTAAGAACTCTCTGAGAGGGAGACTGTGCATTTTGTATGTTGTCTTGGACCTAGCAAGAACATCCACGCATCATCAACTTCTGCATTTACCTTGCTCTATAAGTAGGATTTAGGCATTGTATCTCTTTTAGATATAGATAGGAATATAATAAAAGATTAGTTTAGATGTTTTCTGTATTTATTTGAGACTGTCCTGCAGTGTCGTTTTAAAATATTTCATGTGATTCTAAACTCTGAAGGAAATGTTTGTTTTTTGAGTATTGTCTTGTTCTTTTATTATTTATTATTAAATATATTTAAACATATCTTTGTGGCTGATATTTGTGAGACACATTTAAGCTCTTAGCGTGCTTGCATATGTATTTGATGACACTATACAGGCTACTCCTAAATAGCCTTGCAAGTCTTGGTCAAAACTACCATTTGGATTTATAGTAACCTTGCACAGTAGGATTGGACACACTTTGTAAGGGCCTTATAGTAGCTGATAATTAAAGGTGGCTGGTGGCAGCTGGTACTACCTTATAGTCTGGGCAGAAGGGGGCATAGCTAGTAAGCCTGTGTCAGCCTTTCCCAGGTGTTTGTGTATATCAATCAAATCTCAAAGTGTGTGTGTGGGTCAGCTACTTGGGCAGGGACAAGAAGCACTGGTTGGACAGAGAGGATGCTGGAGGTCTTAGACTGGCCACTTGGCTGAGATCTCAACCTTATTGCTGTGCCAGTGGGGAGTCTTATTGGGGATCTGGAGAAAGAGGGAGAAACCAGCCCCAGACTGACTGTGATCTCTGTGTGCTCTTAAGGGAAATTGTACTTTAGTGTGTGTGTACTTGTCATCCTCCCATTGTGTACGTCCCTCACTGTTGCCAATGAGGAGGATTGAGGCTCCTTGAGTACTGGGCTAGTGTGGGGGTGTCACAGTACCTTCTACATTCTAACCATTAGTTGGCTTAAGCTGAATTGACTTATAAGACAGGTTTAGGTGACAGGTCCTTCAAAACTTTCCTGCTACAGAAGAAAGTGTTCATCTGAGGGCTTTCAAGGATTGATGATCAGTTTATGTTGTTCCATTTCTGGGCAGATAAGCTTCCTTTGGGAAAAACCTGTTACATATTATTTTTAATGTTTTTACTTGCTTTCCTCTGTGAGAAAGTACATTTTAAGCTAAGAATATGTGGTTTTATTCACTGGCACGTGATTTTGCTGTACCTTTAAATGGGAGCGCACTTTTGTGTTTGACTGTTTAAAGTTGTTTTAAACATTCTAAAACCACTTTTTTCTGTGGAGAAACCATGGTTAAATTATGTTTTGGGGCTGGTAAAGTGTATTAGAGTGAGTCTTACCAGTGTTTTTATTGGAAAAAGTGACTATTCTATTTTTAAAATTTTACCGGCTTCTGCTGCTTAGTTTCCCCAAGAAAGAGGCACCATTTTCATTAAACTACCGGTCCCAAGCTTGGTCCTTCTTCTAGCCACAAAAAGAAAAAGTCAACTAAACAGCCTTTGCCACCACATCAGCTAACACTGTACCTGAGCCACAGGTGGGTGACTGTGCTGTGGCCTAAGCTGGTACCTCAGAAGACTCATCTTTTCCCCAGATACCGCTGGTGTTGCTCATAGAGCCAGTATGGACTGGGAGTTAGCCATGTCCTCTGTGGCTGTTGGGGTCCCCTCAGTAGGCAAGGGAGAGCCACTTTTGTCAGTATTGGGAGAAGGGGCAGGGAAAATGTCCATGCATATCCATAATGCTGTACCCTTTCCCTGAAAAAGCTGTCACTACCATTTGAAGTCCTGTTTGCCCTGACCTTCTTGCCGAAAGGAAACCGAAAGCTAAACATATATATAGTTTATTGTTTCAGTTTCACTGTACAGGAGTAGTTAAGTCTAGCTTAGGGTCTTGTACAGGCTATTGACCCTTCTTATCAGTTTGTTTCTGGTAAGAAAAAAGGGACTTCTGTTTTCCCTGAAGAGATTCAATAAGTGAATCTCAAGAGGAATGTGATGGGACAGACACAGTTTTTTTCTCCTTAGAATACTGATTCAGACTCAGAGGACATATTCCCTGCAGTCGAGTGACGCTAAAGACATGCAGGTAGGTGCGAGCGTGCATGGGCGTGCCTTCTTTGAAGATTGGGCGTCGGGCTGGCAACTCAGCACCGTAAAAATCCACTGCAGTCATGAGCGGACCGGAGTTCCACTGTGGCGACCCGTAACCAGGAAATGCCGAAAGACTCAGAGGACATATTACTTGAATCTCCCTGACAAGGGTTCTCTTTCTCTGAGACTACTTCCAGGATGTGTCAGCGCTTTCAGTGGGAGAACACTGAGGTTTCTATGTCCTTCAGAAAATACTATGAAATGTTACAACTGGAATTCCCCAGAACCTTCTCTGATCACCCCATGCTGCCACCATTGGAGGATTTGTTTGTCATAGCCTGTGGTTTCCATGGTAGCTAACTTACTGGTAGAATGTACAAAACTCAGCCATTTAAATTTCTGTGCACTTATCCAAGACCTAATCTAGCAGCTATGGCCTTAGTCAATCGAGCTGCATTTTATTAATTTTAATCCTTCCCATTTTGACAAGGATGGTAAAACAATTGATACATTTGGGGAAAATGAATGCTTTTTCCCAGTTTATTGTTTTTTAGAGTTTTGAGTTGAGAGGCTCATACATTAAGTTTATTCTGACTGGTTGTGAAAGTATTAGAAATGTTTTATCTGCAGTTCTTTCCTGTGCAGAAAAATCTGTTTTTATTTTCTGGTTTAGTTTCTTCTGTTTCTCAGCTCACTGCCCATTGTTTAAAGTATATTTATGATTATGTGCTACTACATTAAGGGCTGTTCCCACTGGCACTGTGTTGAAGAGGTTTGCCTGGCTGAGTTCTCAGAACCTCCCAGAAGAGTAAAGATGAGATTTTAAATTTACCTTTGGACAAAGATTCAGTTTTTGGTCCAGCTGCTGCAGAGGTTATCAAAAATTGTAATGAGAGTGGTAAGCTGATACAGGAATCTCTCAGATTTTTCAGCCCTCCTTCTCTACATTTTCCAAGGGTTTTTCTGCTCCCTTGTCCAGTTTTGTCAAGGAACAAAAAAAAAAAAACAGTCTCAGCAAAATCCTAGGAAGCAGATGTTTAAAAAACAATGACATGGAGGTTCCAAAGGGAAAGCAGGAAGTCCCCCAAGAACAAAGGAAGTTAAATAAGTCAGAATGGCAGTTTGAGACCTTGTGTGTCCCCCCCCCCCCCCGCCCTGACAGTCCTTTATCCCTTCCAGAAAGTCTGGATCTCCATTTCCCTCTTTGGCAACAGATTGTTTTGGGCAAATGGGTTTTGAGACTAATTCAGCAAAGTTACAGATGGCAGTGGGAAGAAATCCCTCATTTCCTGGAAATTATCCTACATCCAACAGACAAAAAACATTTGCTCCATCCTGCCCTACAACACGTGCTTTCTCAGGGTATAATGGAAACAGTTCTCCTTCCCAGTTTCGGAAGAGGTTTTTTATTCAAAAATATTTCTGATGCCAAATTAAAAAAACATGTCTGGAGACCAGTTCTGGAGCTTACTTTCCTAAACCAGATTATGATAGTGCCCAAGTTCCAAATGTTTTCACTATGAAAACTCTTACCTCTTCTTCCTCATTCTTTTAATAACTTTAGATTTAAAAGATGCTTATCATCATATTTCTGTCAACCCAGAATTCAGAAGTTTCTTAAGGTTTTATGTGTGTGGATCACATTATCAGTTCACTTCCTTACCCTTTGGACTGTCCTGTTCTCCAAGAGTGTTCACAAAGTGTCTAGCTCCAGTTATAGAACACTGCAGGCTACAAAGTATCAACATTTTTCCACATTTAGACAACTTGATTACCTTTGCAGAAACTTTTTCAAAGTGTCAGGAGTCTCTCACTTGGGTGAGAGATCACCTATGCAAGCTGGGATTCCAAGAGAATATTCAAAAGTAATTTTGACTCCATTTCACAGCATTGTGTTCCTGAGGTGTCTGCTAGACACCTCAGTACAAAGAGCTTTCTTCCAAAGGGAAAAATAGATCTGTATTTAGTTCTGCTCCAGGGGATTTTCCACTCAGACTTTGGTCACAGCAAAGGAATACCTCACTATTCTGGGTCTCGAAGGATCTATGAGTCTTGTGATGCCTCTGGTAAGACTGCACATGAGAAAGATACAATGATATCTGAAGTGTCTTTGACCCCACCTCCAACACCCATTATCTTTTCAGATTCCCCAGCTCCAACACTTTTCAGATTCCAGTCCTAGGATTTGTGAAAAGAGAAATCATTTGGTGGAGACAGGCTGAGCAGGGCAAAGACAGACCCTCATGAATGGAAACCAAATCAAGAGGTCTTCCTAGATTTGATCCATCTGTGGGGAGTTCCTCAAGCAGTCCTTTTTGCCCTCTCTCTGAATAAACAGCTGTCAAAGCTGTGCTCCAGGACTCCATAGAAGAAGGCCTGGAGTACAAATGCCTTTTCTTTTCCTTGGACAGGGATGTTCATATATGCTTTTCCCACCTTTCCACTAATATCCAGAGTACTTCTGAAACTTCAGAAGAAATCCTCCAAGATCACTGTCGTGACTACATTCTGACCCATGTAGCAGTGTTCTTTCGTTTCGAAATGGCCAGGGGCGATTACCACAATCTTCCTCACAGACTTGATCTAATTACACAAGAACAGGGATGTTTGGTGCATCCCGATCCCAAGTAACTTCAACTAACTGCCTGGCTCATATACCTTTTAGGCACCTGTTTACTGATGATGTGCAGCAGGTACTAATGGAGACAAGAAGTTCTGCTACTAGAACATAATATATTAGCAAATGGAAAAGGTTTTATAGTTGGTGCAACAACATAACCAGCACCCATCTGAGGCTAGAGTTTCTCTGTTTTAACAATATTTGTGTTTATTTTCCTATGGCCTGCCTTACTTCTGTATCAAAGTTCATTTGTCTGCCATTTCAGCCTGTCTGCCCATGGATTCCCTTCTTTTAATGCATTCATGTGTCAAAATGTTTTTAAAAAGTGTATTACATAAGAGACTGCCAAGAAAACTTATGGCTTCTTCTTGAGGTCTTAATTTTGTGTTAGAGAAACTAACATTTGAATCAGCTTATCTGGCTGGTTTGAGGTTCTTAACATGGAAGACAGTTTTACTGGTTGCTGTGACCTCTGCAAGAAGAGTATATGAGTTGAAGCTCTTATGGTGTGTCAACTTCATTTCATTTTCCACAGAGACAGGGTTTCATTGAGAACTAATCATTCTTTTATGCCTAAAGTGATGTCAGTGTTTATTTTAAGCCAAATTATGCATCTCACTTTGTTCTCCCCGAACCCCAAAATGAGGGAAAAAGGATACTTCATATCATAAATGTCCCCAGACAACTCAAGTACCATTTTGATAGAACAAAATCTTTCAGAACTTCCTTTCAGTTGTTCATTTGATGTGAAGGTAAGAAGAAGGAGCAACCTGTGTCAAAGCAGACTGTTTCAAGTGGTTGTCTTGGGCTTTTACTTTCTCTTATTCCCACCACAACAGAACTATTTCAGGCAGAGTCAAGACACATTCTAAAAGGAAGTGGCTTCATCTGTGGCTTCTTGGAAAGGGTTTGACTCTGTAAGTATTTTAGAAGCAGTAAGTTGGTCCTCTGTACATACTTTAATAAAGCACTACAAACTAGATTCCTTTTCCGAGTCTAGGTCAGGCTTTACTAGGAGCATTCTGCAGTAGCTGCTGAACTTTTCTCTTTCCACCTCCCATTTGTTCTTAGCTATGGTACTCTACCTATATTGCTTAGGCTATTGCAGCAGTGATCAATGTGAAACCAACATAGTACAGTATTGTAAGTAAACTTACCATAATAGTAGATGTTCGAATGATCAGTGCTGCAGAAGCCACACCCTCTCTTCATCCCCTTGATTTTTGGTGTGTGTTTTTTATGCTTTGGTGTGGACATTTATTTTTGTTGTTCGTAAGAATGCCCTCTGAGGGCTTAGCGTCCCTCTTTCAGTTGGCATGTAAGCTTTGAAGGGCTTGGTGCCTAAACCTGTCTTTTTAGTCAGCTCAGCTCGAGATGACTAACTGTTTGGCTGTGCAGAAGGTGTCCTGAAGTTTTGGAAGCTGGCTGGCTGTTAATATTCTGTGCAGGATATAATCCATATAGCTTAGGCTATTGCAGCAGTGATCATTCAAACATCTGCTTTTGTATTAAGTTTACTTACATACTGTACTTTCTCAAACATCCAACTGGTTGCCTTCACAAATATGAGTGATTATTTTGACTGGCCCCATACTGCCATCCGGTGCAATGAGATTGCAGTTGTACACTGGACATTCATTTAATCATGTAACCACGAACTATGTACACCAGTAAAACATGTAAAAAAGGCTCTTCTGAGGTCGCTAGAATAGATTTTATTCACCACACACCAAAATAATCCAATAGAAAAAAACGAATGAAATACGAAATTCTAAAACATAAACGTACTTAGCGCTTTCACCCTGAATCACTTCTGGGCATCTTCAGAGTAAATTAATCATGGCCAGATCTTCACAAGCTATTCTGCTTTAATTGAATATGTGGTTGTTTTAATGACAGAATTTGAATTAAAAAGATTGTAGGTTTCCTTTTATAAACACGACACAGCTGTTTTTAATTTGGTGTATGTATCTATATTTATATATATGTGCGTGTGTGTCTGTATCTATCTATCTATATATATATATATATATATATATATATATATATATATATATTTTCAAGGATCCACTATGTAATCCCAAAATGCTGACAATCCCGAATGTCAGTATTTCGAAATGACATAGCTGAAAACCCAGCTACAACACACATTTTTGAAACCAATAACTGTGAAATTCAAAATCCCGAATGTACGCTACACATACAGCACACACATAAACATACACACAATTCCCCCCACAATCAAATAAATAATACTACACTACAGATAAGAAGGGGGCAAGCCCCTCTGCACTCCCCACCCCCCCACTTATATATTCTAACTCCGAGATCGCACAGACACACAAAGGAAACTCACACCCACACATTGTACAGTCCCTCACACACAAACATCACAGTCACAACACACACTTGCACACACTAAAGCCCCTAACCAACACACTTACACATACATACTTAACCTAAACTTCCACCCATCCATCCACACAACGCACCAGCGGAATCGGAAATTCAACATCTCCGTGCTTCGGGATTTTGAATTTCACGCTTCTGCCGGTTATATATATACATATGTATGCATGTATACATTATATACATATTTAAGTGCAATATGAACAATCAAACTGTTAAAATGCCGAATACAAACATCATCAAGAAAGTGATAAAACATTCATGTTACCAAAAACCTGTAACACCGAACCCATAAAATATTGCAAAAAAACAGCTTCCTTTGTGATCTTCACACCGAAACCCCTCTGTAACACTAGAATTTGCCTGAATAGTGGTAGTGTTACAGAATCTTTCTTTTTTTTTTTTAAAGTAAGTTGTAGGGTAAGAGGCAGTGTTAGGGCTAGCACACACTGTTAAAATAGTGCAAGGTCCTACTGAGTGCAAACTCTAACCATGCCCCAACCCTAATCCTATACAGCTTACCTTAAAAAGCCATTTGTGTATATTTGCTAATACACTAGACAGGCTCTCTCTCACACACACACACACACACACACACACACACATACACACATGCTCACCACACTAGATCTAATGTTTTACTTAACATTTACTCTTACACGCACACTGAAGCTGTCCTACCTTAATCCTTACCCTAACCCTAATCTGCATGCAAACACACACACACCCACATGCAAGCGCACACATACACACACACACACACACACACACACACACACACACACACTAATCCCATCCCATTATCTAACCCCCCCCACACACACACACGCATGTTTTGAAAGCCATTCACATTAATGAATGGTTGATCATTTGAATGTTTGATCAAAAAAATGACTTTATCCTTGTTCGAACAAATGTAAAGTCTTTCTGTCTTGTGATTTTTTTTTAAAGATGACACTGCTCTATGTCAGTCTCTTCTGTTAACCTAGTATTCACTGAATACACATCAACTGCATTCACAAACAGTTCCTTGTTGCCTCACACTTACATGGGCTAGCAATTTAATGGTAGCAGAGTTATTTGCATTTGTCACTTGCAGAGCTGTATCCTGTCCTTCTTTCGTTTACTCTACAAACTCAAGATAAATTTTTCCTTCTTTTACTCTGCGAACTCAAGAGAAATTTTTAACAAGTCAGAGTTTCAGCATTCTGTACTGCAAGTCACAGTTTCAGCATTCTGTACTGCTGGATAATACTTTTCAGCTGAATGTTATTTATAGCTGCATCATTAGGGCAGTACATTTTGTGAATACCTTTTATTGGTATGCTTTTTTCCTGTCTCTCATTACAGTGTGGCCTCAACAGATTTGTTATGCGTATTTTTTTTGCTTCTTGCTAATTTTACACACATCTAGATCTTCTGCAAGATCCTTCATTTGAAGTTTTGATAATTCTCTGCACACAGTCACAGTTTTCTCAGTGTTAAGTCAGACTCTGACAAAAGTTTTCTTTTCATGATTTCACTTTTTATGCTACAAACAGTTCTATACTGCGGTGGTGGTGCTGCGGTAGCGTTGTCGCCTCACAGTAAGATGTTGTCCCGTTCGATTCTCAGCTAGTCTTCTGTGTGGAGGCATACGTGAATGGGCCGTGCCTTCGTTGAAGGTTGTGCGTCAGGGCTGGTAACCCGGTACGTAAAAATCCACTACCAAACATTAGCGGAACAGAGTTCCGCTGTGGCGACCCCTAACCGGGAAAAGCCGAAAGACACAAACAAATGCTACAAACAGTTCTGTCTCTCAGAGGTGAATCATGCAACTTTCCAATCTCACTGTGTTTAGCTGTCTGCCTCGATGTCCTTCAAGGATGCATCTGCAGTCATAACATATGGGTTGTCCTGCCTCAGGCAGCCCTTCGGTCGGCGGATTCCAAAGTCTGGGTCTGGCCTCGGCTGATGTCGCACTTTCCCCGACGTCAGAGCGTCTGGGGTATAAAAGCATCAGCCGACGCCATTTTCCTCAGTCTTTCTTGCCGCGCGGTGCCCGAAGCAGAAGCTGTTCGCAAGTGCCAGTCGGTCAGATCCAGTGAATTCAGCTACCGAAGACTTCGAAAAAAGCTAAGTACCCTGTTGGGGACTCTTTCTTGCCTCAGCCGATGTCAGACAAAGTAAATAATTGTTTAACTTGTGGGAAACAAATACCTCATAAGGATTTCCATTCCTACTGCCTTCCTTGCTTAGGCCCAGACCACGACGTATCGGCCTGTTTAGCCTGTGCTTACTTCAACCGACGAACTCTTAGACGTCGGTCGGAGTTTGCAGAGGAATTTTTTGGAGCCGCTTTTGCTTATAAAATGCCGTCGGAGACTCCGACTTCGCATATGGTCAAAAAACGCAAGGAAAAGGACCGACACTCGCGGCCCGCGGTTTCGGCTGAAACCACGGCTAGGCCTACCGCGAGTGCCTCGGTTTCGGCCGAAACCGAGTCCTCGGAGATTCCTTCTTCCGAAACCATACTTCCGACCACTGAGGCCCAGGAGGCCCCGGCTGAGTCGGCTTCAGAACTTCCTACCGAAACCAGTGTTCAGGAAATGTCCGACACCATACCTTTGGATATTTCTACTCCTGCACGTGGGGCAGCTAGACCCCCTGCTTCCATGTCCATTAAGGCCTTTTTAAGGGCTAAAGCTGCCAAACTTTCTAAAGCTTTGCCTGCCAAATCTACCTCCCAGAGGCCTTCCTCTAGTTCACAGATCCTCAGCCTTGCTGAGGACCTTATTTCCTTAATTAGGGGTTCACAACCTCACCCAGACAGGGCCTCTCAACCTCCTCCAGACAAAAGGCCCAGGACTGACCCCTCTGACCCACACTCCTCAGATGATTCCACGGATGGATCTGAGTTGTCAGACCACCAGGAAGGGGCTTACTCGCCTTATGAGGATTCAGATGCTGAGGAATCTATCCCTTCGGCCTCCCCTCCTGAAGAGTTTTCCTTTGGTGAGTCTCTGCACTCCATGAGAGAGCATTTTCAATGGCAAGGTCAGGATTTCTCTGATTCTAGAAAAAGATTAAGGACTTTTTTGCATTTGCCTCAGCATAGGCCCTTAGCTATACCTCCTGTTCTGAATGTAATTGATGATGTGTACAATGATGTCAGTACAGCCCCTGATACTCTTCCTCCGGCCCCTGCCAAACCTGACCGATACTACAGGGTCCCGGATTCTCATTTCCATCTGTATAAAGCCCATTCTGCAGACCCAGAAACTATTTCTCAGGGCCCTAAAGGGGTTATGGCGCTACTGCCAAAAATCCTCTACCCTCTGAAAGAGAGTCTAGAGCTTTAGAGAGATGGGGAAAGAAGGTGTATACTTCTGCAACTCTTTCGGTCAGGGCATTAAACTGTCAATTTCATATGATACAGTACCAAGAGTATTTGTTAGATGAACTGAATAAAAAACTTTCTTCTCCTGAACCCCTAGACCGTAAATCCCTTCAGGATTTGGTACACAACTCACAACAGGTTAGTAATCATTTCTTAAAATTGGCTATGATGCACTGGAGGCTTCATTTAGATCAGCTATGACTGGGGCAGTTATTCATAGGCATGCTTGGCTGAAGGAGCAATCTTTGCCAGACCATGTCAAAGCTAAACTCCTGGATGCTCCAATGGAGAAACAAAATTTATTTGGCTCCTCTGCTCAGGAGATCTTAAAAAAGGTTGAAGAAAAGGCAAAATCTGTGCAAACAGTTAAAGATTTCCTGCAAGTTCAACCACCGAGATTCAGCAGAAACTGGCCTACTAAGAATTGGTCCTTTCCAGACTCAGACAGAGCCCAGAGAGGCAGGAACAGGTGCCCTAGAGGCAGAGGTCAATCGAAGGGCTCCTACAGAGGCCGTCAGTGGCAGCCTGCCAACCAGAGGAGTAGTGCAACAGCAACAACAACAACCACTACACCAGGACAGGCTCAATGACTTAACTCTGATTCCGCCTACCAGGGATCAACTGGAAGCACCCTTGGGTGGAAAGCTGGCTTTATTCTCAAAAAACTGGTATTATATTACAAAGGATACATGGACACTGCAAATAATAGACAAAGGATACAGGTTCCACTTCCACACTTTGCCAAAAAGAAGCGGAATGCCAAACTTTCCACCAAATCAGAGGGCAGAGGCTTTAAGACAAATCAGCAATTTACTTCAGATGAAAGCTATAGAAAAGGTACCATGTTCAGAACAAGGCCAAGGATTTTACTCCAGACTATTCCTTGTACCAAGAAAAGAAAATCAATGGAGGCCTATTCTCTACCTGTCCGCAATGAACACTTATCTCATTGTGCCAAAATTCAAAATGCTGACCCTACAGCAACTTTTTCCCATGTTGGGCAAGGAGTATTGGCTGGTGAGTCTAGATCTCAAGGAGGCATACCTGCACGTCCCTATTCGACCAAGTTGCAGAAGACACCTCAGATTTCTTGCAGGATCAGAGCATTATCAATTCTCAGCATTGCCCTTTGGCTTATCTACTGCACCCAGAGTATTCACGAAATGCCTGGCATCAGTAATTGCACATTGCAGACTACAGGGAATTCAAATTTACCCATACCTGGACGACTGCCTAATACAAGCGGACAACAAGAAAAATTTGATAAAGGACTTGGCCTATGCCATACACCTGCTACAGACCTTGGGATACACAGTCAACATCCAAAAGTCAAGACTAGTACCATCCCAAAGGATAACCTTTTTGGGTGCAGATCTGGACACAACCACCCAAATGGCTTTTCTCACAGAAGAAAAACAAAAACAACTTCCAGATTACTTCATGATTCTGACAAGACAAACTCAGCTTACTGCAAGGAAAATCCTGCAGGCCCTGGGTTACATGGCATCCTGCATAATTCTACTACCGCATGCCAGGCTGCATATGAGGAAATTACAGTGGTACCTAAGGAGTGTATGGTCTCAACACAGTCGCAGTTTAGAAACCATGATACCAATCATTCCATGCCTTCAAAAGGAATTCATGTGGTGGGCTCAGGCCTGCCAGTCCAACAGAGGGTTGCCTTTCAACAAACCAAAAACAAGGCAGACCATCACCACGGACGCGTCAGACCGAGGATGGGGAGCACACATGGAGGGCAAATGTATCCAAGGCCTATGGCCTCAAGGACAGCTAAGCATGCACATAAACCAAAAGGAAATGCTGGCAGTGAGGCATGCAATCGAGGCATTCAAACCCTTCCTCCAACAAGGACACATGTTAATAAGGACAGACAACACCACGGTCATGTGGTACATAAACAAGCAGGGAGGCACACATTCTTACCCTCTATGCCGGATGGCTATGAATCTGTGGGAACTATGCCTGAATCTCAATATCCAACTACAGTCCCAATTCGTGCCAGGGAAAGAAAATGCACTGGCGGACAGCTTAAGCAGAACTTCCATGGATGCACATGAATGGATGCTGCACCCAGACATCTTCCAACTCATAGCAAAGACATGGGGAATGCCGGAGATAGATCTGTTCGCCTCCCCACTCAACCATCAACTGAAGACATTCTGCTCAAGGACATACCACCCACAAGCTTGGAGGGTGGACTCTCTCTTTCAGCTGGAAAGCCCTAACAGTATATGCCTTCCCACCTCTCCCATTGATGTACAAGGTTCTACTGAAGATTAGGGAGGAACAGCCAAAAGTGATACTAATAGCTCCGGACTGGCCAAGACAACACTGGTATCCATTATTGAGAAGCATGTCTCAGGCAAAATCATGGCCTCTCCCCTTATGGCCTCTTCTTCTGACGCAGAACAATTTCAAGACCCTGCATCCCAACTTGAAAACATTGCAGCTAACTGCCTGGAAAATTCCTTCAATCCCAATCAAACTGTTTTATCTCAGAGGGTGAAGGACATTATCCTGGAGGCTCGCAGGCCTTCCACAAGGAAGACATACTCAGCTAAATGGAAGAGATTTCTCATTTGGAGCACATCAAAAGGCTCAGATGTCACAGTGGCAAACATAACAAATATCCTAGAATACTTAGCAGAATTGTTCCACAATGGCCTGTCCTATTCCTCCATTAAGATTCATGCTTCAGCAATTTCAGCAGAATACAATGTGGATCCACCTATCTTCTCGCACCCTCTCCTCAGACAATTCCTGAGAGGGATCAAAAATATTATACCTCCAAGAAGACCCCCTCTACCTGCCTGGGATCTCAACTTTGTGCTGGAGAAACTGACACTTCCTCCTTTTGAACCAGCAGCATCAGCGGATCTACAGTTTCTATCTTGGAAAACTGCATTCCTTCTGGCAATCACTTCAGCAAGAAGAGTATCTGAGTTACAAGCATTAATGGCAGTGCAGCCTTTTCTTATTTTCCACCAGGACAGGGTTTCACTAAGAACCAATCCTACTTTTATGCCAAAGGTGGTATCTAGGGTATCCTTGAACCAAGCTATTCACTTGCCTACGTTCTTCCCTAATCCACAGAATAGAGGGGAAAAACTTTTGCACACCCTGGATATACACAGACAACTACGCTGCTACTTGGACAGAACAAAAACTAGCAGAAAAACTGACCAACTTTTTGTAGCATATGCAACTGGGGTGCAAGGAAGAGCAATTTCCAAACAGACAATTCCAAAATGGATAGGAAATTGCATTTGATTTTGCTACTCCTTTCATGGAAAGACAGTTCCTGAAAACATCAGGCCTCACTCCACAAGGGTCACGGCCACCACTACAGCCTTCCTATGAGGGGTGGCTACCAAGGACATTTTAGAAGCTGCTACTTGGAGCTCCGTGCATACATTTGCCAAGCATTACAATCTACCTTTATACTCTAGATCCAGAGCAGGGTTTGCTACTGCAGTCCTGTAGGGGATCTTAACTACACCATCCCTTTCTTAGTTCCTCCTCCCCCAGATTGGCTATGGTATTCTACCCATATGTTATGACTGCAGATGCATCCTTGAAGGACATAGTACAGTTTTGTACCTACCATAAATGTAGATGTTCGATAGGTATGCATCTGCAGTCAGGATTACCCTCCCTCCTTCCCCTCTGTGGTATTCCTAGGGTTCTTACCCCTTTTTTAGCTAGCTGGGGGAATCTATTATGGTGTATTTGTTTGTTTATACATGTATATAATTTGCAAATGTTTGGAACTTTTCAGCATTTATCCAAATTTAGCCTTCCTAGAGGGCACCTGGTATCTGGGGCAAGAAAAACTGAGGAAAATGGCGTCGGCTGATGCTTTTATACCCTAGACGCTCTGACGTCGGGGTAAGTGTGACATCAGCCGAGGCCAGACCCAGACTTTGGAATCCGGCCGACAGAAGGGCTGCCTGAGGCAGGACAACCCATATGTTATGACTACAGATGCATACCTATCGGACATCTACATTTATGGTAGGTACAAAACTGTACTTTTCATTTCCATTGGCATCAGCAGATGGTTTTGGCCCTTGATTTCTAGGAAAGTAAATGTCTAAAACATGGCATATTGTTTTAGGATTACAATAATGCTTTTAGCAGACATTTTAATAACAAGCAGGTTTAGTAAAATAAATATATTGCATACCTTTATGGCATCATCTACAGGAAAGTGATGAGGTATAGCAACTTACATATCATTACTTTTTCTTGCTGTGTTGGATATATCACTAAAACAAAAAATTGTAGCCAATATATATATATATATATATATATATATATATATATATATATATATATAGTTTTTTTTTTTTTTTTGCCAGTTTACCGTGTAGAACCAAGGCCATTGGTAGAGCATGTAGAATAATGGATGATATGATCAAAGTACCACTGCAGTCAAAAGTGGCTTAAGGTCATTTGGTAAAAAATCCAAAATTTGCAGCTAAGTTTATTCATTTGAGAAATTTTGTTTTTTGTGGGGTTTATTTTTCAGGATTTGGCTTTTTTTAATTTTTTTGATGTAATGAAGAATACAAAAATTGCTGTCTATGTACCGTCGGCCATACTTCACTCCAGGCTCTCTCTAATATTTTATTTGTATTCTAGGTTACTAATCAGTTAACCTTATGTCAGTGTAGTTGGCTAAACTTTATAACACGCTTTTGCAATCAGTCACAAGTGTAATTGGACTAGTTGATTATGATGACTCATGTGCTATGATCTTCACTTACTGCCTAATCAAAGTCCACTTTATGTCAGGATTCCTACTGCTCTCTCCCAAAGGCCTGCAGAAGCCTTCCTCTGGGGAACTTTTAATTTTTGTCCTCTTTGTTCTCTTATTAAAGAGATCCAGTGCCTCTTTGAGAAATATGCATAAGGTTGGAAAGGCTTATACCTCTTCCCATCTGACCTTGCAGAGTCATTTAAGTTGACATTCTTATCATGGAAGACTCTTTTTATTAACCTTTACTTCTGCCAGGAGAGTACCAGAACTGCAGACAATCTTCTAAGCCTCCTTATCTGGTGTTGCTCAAGGAAAGGATAACACTCAGAAATGACCCATTTTTTTTCAAGTTAAAAGCTGCTACACAATTCAGTCTAAGTCAGTCTGTAAATCTTCCTGTCATTGTGTCAGAGTATACTAACCAAGAAGAACATATGAATGTCCACACACAACTCAGATTCTTTTTTGGAGAGAAACAGATAATCAACATTTTGTCTCATTTGTAAAGCTTAAATTGGAAAGAATGTTATTAAGCTCAACATTTCCAGCCAGTTAGCCACCTGGCTCCACAACTAAAATGTAATTTTTATGCAGTCATAAAACAGCACACTTAGGAACAGAGTTTAAAACTGTTAAAGTAAATAAAACATTTTTTGCAGGAGATTTACCCCCTGTGCCTCTGACATGAGTGTTGTGATCCCTCACAAACCTGCTATTTTTATATATATAATAACTCTTAAGTTTGCTGTATCTTAGCAAAAGCTGGAGTTCCTAAAGTACTGGAGTCTCTGTCTTTTAAATGCAAATCCCTAGAAATGCACATTAGTGTTCACAAGTTGGAATGTTAGTCATTGGTATGTATCATTAAAGCCTTGCTCCTTCACTAATTTAATTTTATTTTGTCATGTAAAATGTAACAGAGCTTGCACCAAAAGCTCACTTTGTTAGAGCTGTGAAAACCACCCCAGCCTTTTTCTGAAATGCACTTTAGATGAAATTTGTGTTGTGTCATCTTGGTCTCTTGAACACCTTCAAGACGCACTACAATCTGGGCATGACATCAAGGTCAAAATTTTCTTTTTGGGCCACAGTAATCCTTGGTGTGTTCCCACTACAGTGAACACATAAGTGTTCCATTTAGGGACTCTATCCTTTTGGTTAGTGAAGATGGACCCCCTTCTTATCAGGTACTTAGCATAATGACAGTTGTGTAAGAAGAAGGCCTGTCTTAGCAACATACCCAACCTCCATTTCCCTACCTTGTGGTTCTGCTCTTCTTCCTTCTCTTCTCCTTCACATTTTTCCTGTTCCTCAGCTTTCACAATATCTTCAGAACTGGACAGAGACGTATGCTTTGTGCATTATAGAAAAGCAAGGGTGTGACTTGTAGCATGGGAAGGCTGTATCTGCCAAACAGTCCTAATACCTATGGCAGCCATCTTGTTGGTTTATGACGATGGGCCTGCATCTTGTATATTACCACTATGATTCACTAACTTCACTAACCTCTCCTTGTCCAAACTTCCTTACCCTCTTTTCCCCCTCTTTGTTCTTTATCTATAGACTGTAAGCAGTACTTTCCAAACACTGCTGTTACTGCCTTAGATAATTAAGTATACTTAGCAAGAGCTATAAATATACCTTAAACTAAAATTGTAAATTGTTTTATCTTTTTTTTCCTCACTCCATGTTTGTATTTTTCTCTCTCTCTACTAAATAATTGATTATGTATCTTACTAAGATGTCATGACCAGAATTATCACAGAAATGAACAATAATGATTTAGTAAACCTCCAGACACTGGACCCATAGCCGGCCTTAGGCATAGGCCAACTAGGCGGCTGCCTAGGGCGCCGCTCTAGCAGGGGTGCTTTTCCAGTGTTTATTTGGTGTAGGTAGACTAGGATGGGGGCACCGGGTAGTGTGGTGGGGGGCGCCATGGAGCCCTTTTGCCTAGGGCACCAGTTGACCTAAGGCTGCTCCTTTGGTTTCGTCAAAGGCAGGTTATGCCTACTTAACCTGGTGGACTTCTTTGAGAAGATCACCAAAGCAATGGATGAGGGCAAATTGGTTCACGCTGCCTTCCTTGACTTGGCCAAGGCATTTGACACAATACCCCACTTGGGCATTGTTGACAAATGCAAGAGGTTAGGTAGAAACTCGTATGCCACCCAGTGGATAGCCAAATGGCTCAAAGACAGGCACCAGGAAGTTAGAATTGTGGAGTCCACCTCTACAAAGAGGCCAGTCACAAGTGGAATCCCTCAGGGATTAGTCCTTGGACTGCTCCTTTTTGGCATTTACTTCTCTGAAGTTAAGGCCAATGTCAGTGGTCTCTGGCTGACTAAATTTGCAGATGATTGCAAATTAGGGGCTGTCATTGAATCGCACACTGACACAAATGTTCTCTAGGAAGGGCTGACACAGGCAAACAACTGGTGTCAGAGCCATGGACTAAAACTAAATCCCAAGAAATGCATAATAGTATCCTTTGGGAAGTCACCCACCCCTGGTAACTATCATACTGACAACACACCCCTTAGAGTTGACCTAGTAGTCAGGGATGTAGGGACACAGACAGTAATCTAGCTTTTGACCATCATGTCTCTACAGTAGTGAGAAACTCATTCTATGTTGTACAACTTATAAACAAAGGTATGACATCTAAGTCCAAGGAAGCCATTGTTCTACTGTATTCGGCATTCGTCAAACCTATCATTGAGTGCAGTGCCCCCTTTGGTATGTACCTAAGCAGGCATATCCAACAGTTGGAACATCCACAGAGGTTCCTCACTAAAAAAATGCAGAGTGTAAGTAAAATGCCCTGTGTAGATCCCCTCAAGGGCCCTATCCCTGTGCTTTGTCTCCTACAGGCTTTTGAAGGGAGATCTATCTGTAGCATACAGGGTATTGGCAGACCCCACTCTGATGGACCTCCTCCATATCCACAAAACAGACAGCACCAGAATTACTCATTCTAAAGACTTAAATCTTGCCTCTGATATAAATAGTACCTGCTGGAGAGACAGGTATGTAACCCAGGGACTACCCTGTCTTCTGGAACAGGCTCCCCATCCATGTGAAACAGAGTTCTTCCCTAACCCAATTCCAGTGCAACTTGGACAATTAGATGAGGAACAGGAAATTCATCCCTGGTTTGGCACCTGTGTCTCTAATGGAGTCAGGGAACATGTAAATGGTTCATCTCCTGGGCACCTGCTTGTAAATGATTCATCTCCCAAGCACTTGCTTACACTTATCCAGGGTTTCAGAACTTGTCAGAGATTTGGGATGCATGGCTAGGCTTAAAAAGGCCATTGTGGTTGTTAGCCTATGTCGAAAGATTTTACTCTTCTAACATATTCTGGAAGAATCACACCAAGTTCTTGTAAGCAAGTAAAACAGCTTTATTTTACATGCATGGAGATCTGCTACATGATAGTAATATGCCAGCAGTCTGGCTACTTGTACTTTAAGTTCTCCTTATATAGACCCTCCTGCACGTACATACACGTAGCCCAGAGGACTTTCATTAAAACTGATAGTTTGATTACTTGTTTTTACCAGCCAGTACCACAGTTATTCTTGCACCATTAACTTCCTTATCAGTAGTTTAAGATTAACTCCTGCATTCCTCAGTGATCAACATTTTCCAGAACATTTCAGTTTGCACGCAGTGAACATTTTTCTGCTTAACCCTTTAAATACAGAATACAAAATATGTTGACTTCAGTATTTTTCCACATTTCCCCCCTTACAACATTTTGTATACTGTTTATTTTACACAATCCCAGATACGTTGTATACCTTCTCATAATCAGAGAAATATGCTTTTGTAGCATTGGCAGAGATAACCTTCGATATTATCATTTTGATACATGGTATGCAACAGCAGCCAAGCAGCAAAAATATGATTGCACCAACACATACAGCAATTAAAATGTTCATCAACACAGAACCCCAGTTTCCAAACAGATTTTGGAAAAAGTCAGTCAAGGGGTTTGGACCAGGTTTAGTCAGTTCAGAAACTTGTTGAATTATTTCAAGATGGCTCTGAATCGCGTGCTCGTTATCAGGGATGAACGAGCAGCACTCCTCGTGTATCAGAGCGCAAGTACCTCCTTTCGCCGCTAGGGTGAAATCGAGCGCCATACGGTTCTGCAACACTACTGTTCTCATCGCCGTTAATTCGTCCGTCACCAATTCTAGCGCTGAAAATGTCGCATTACTCAGAGTCTCTAACAGTTTTGACAGTTTTCTCAGTTCCCAGATGGATTTTACTGTCCCATATGCTGGCAAAATACCAGCCCAAGCAATTACATCATCGCCTAGGTCCATATGTGAGAGTCCTTTGCTGCTGGCGTGTGCCAAGTCATGGTGATAAATCCATGACGCATCAATGTTACCAACGGGATTAATAGGTTTATTAAGAGAACGTGCATTTCAGATTTTACCTTGAGGCAACGATTTGCGTGCCTGATAGCTGGTATCAGATATCCCAAAAACAACTTCCTGACCAGCCATATGGTAACCATTTATATGCTTTCCTACCACAAATAAAATAACAATTATTTGTTTTGATGGTAATATTGGTTGCAAATTCATAACTCCCATTTGGCTTTAGCCCTTAAATAACAGGCCATATACATACAGCATTTTTCAACAAAACTAATATCATTTACATTGATGTCTTTTTTATAGCTCCAAACTTGGTCTCACACTGCCCTTCTAGGGTACAATTATGAACTATTGTCAAATTACATTGGCTCAGCCCCACCTTAACTTTCCCAATCTTTTGAAAACACACTGTTCCATTTTGGCCCCAGAAGAGGCAGCGCCACCTTGTCTCTCAGTGGTACTTCTGTGGTTTCAAACAACAAACTATTCCAAGTATCATTTATTCCCAGAGGGCTGTCCCTAACATTAAGCCACTGTGTACAGTAGGTATTGCAGTACATACCCAACAATTTGAGACATTCATTGAGGATGCATATGCATATTTAATCGCTTGATATGTATTAAAGTTTGGATGCCAGCTGGTGTGTTTGTCTCTTTTTGAATGGCTAGCTTCATTAAAGACCAGAAATGTCCAAAACAGAAATATTACAATCACAATAGTTATAAACAATAAAACATTGCAATAGACCCATTTTCTCTTATTCTCATTATTGTCCTTCATGATTGCTGCTGTCTGTTTGTTCCTCAGGGGAACTCAAGTCTTTATTTAACTTAAAATGTTTTATGATTTTGCAGTGCGTTAGGTGGATCCATGAGGACCTTTCTTTAATCCGAACTGCTGTTGGAGTTGCGATTAGCACCTGGTAGGGCCCTCCCATTTGGGGATGCCCAATTCTTGCGTTTATTATTTTGATCCAGACCCACTCCGGGTCTGATTTCCGTGATCTTGTCGCCTCTTGAACCTGAAAAACAATCATTCGTTAAACAGCTGTTAGTATTGGTCAGCATTTTCCTCATGTACTCAGCTATCTCCTCACCCCTCACGTTCCGCAGGCAACAAGTTTTGCCACTGCGGGCGTAATAAGGTCTCCCATACAACAACTCAAATGGGGTGACTCCTTTTGAGGTGGGAGTTGTCGCATGGAAAGGAGGGCTAGAGGTAGACAGGTAATCCAAGACTGATGTGTCTCGCCATGAGTTTTCTCAACTTGCCTTTTAGAATGCCGTTATGGCGTTCCACCAACCCTGCTGACTGTGGGTGGTAGGCACAATGGTGTTTCAATTCAATTTGGAAAACTGTAGACAGTTTCTGTATGATCTGATTGACAGAATGTGTGCCGTTGTCAGAGTAGATGCGTGTAGGAAGTCCAAAGTGCGGGACGATGTGATTGACCAAAATTTTAGCCACTGATTGAGCATCCGGATGTGTCACCGGAAAAGCCTCAACCCACTTAGTAAATGCATCTACTATTACTAACACAAACTTCTTTAGTTGTGCCGGGGTCAATTCGATGAAGCCCATACATATTGTATGAAAAGGATAGGGGGGTGTTGGAAATGATGCCGGAGCAACTCTGACCCCTCCCCCGTGGTATTTAGCACATACTATGCAGGATAGACAAAAATGTTTTGCATATGCAATGAAACCCTTGGTCCAAAAGGTAAGGTGGATAATTCTAACCATAGCTGCAGGGCCCAGATGGGAAGGGCCATGCACAACTAGTGCTGCATATCTAAAAAGATTAGTAGGCAAAACATATTTATTATCCGGTCCCACATAGATTCCTTTGTTCTGCCTAACACCATACCTAGTCCAGCGTTGTTTTTCCTGTACTGTGCTAAGTTCCTGCATGACTTGTAAGGTTTGCAAATCAAATTTATCTGTTGGTTGTAATTCTGTAGGTGTGGTTTCAAGTGAAAAGGTACTGGACATAGCTGCCTCTTTGGCTGCTTTGTCTGCTAGGGCATTACCAAGTGATACCGGGTCCTTAGCACGGGTATGAGCAGCGCATTTACAGATGGCCAAACCCGTGGCCGTTGGACGGCTTGTAGTAATTCAAGGATTAGGTCTTTGTGCATAATGTCTTTCCCCGAGGTTGTAACCATCCCCTATTTTTCCATTGCTGAGCAAACACATGCACCGTGAGAAGCCATATTGACTATCCGTATAGATAGTGACATTCCTGTCCTCTGAAAGGAGACATGCCCTTGTCACAGCAATCAGTTCCGCTGCTTGAGCGGATAAGTTCCCGGGAGTGGTCTTGCCTCTATTATCTGAGTTGCAGTAGTAACTGCATACCCTACCTGCGTGGTGCCTGTTTCTGTTTTGCGTGCTGACCCATCTACAAACAGTGTCCAGTCCGCATGTAGTAAGGGTTGATCTTTAAGATCCGGTCTTGGTAGAACTTTAGAATGTATGAGATCTAAGCATACATGCGGAATACCGTCTTCAGCAACAGGTAGCAATGTCGCTGGATTTAAGGTAGTGCATCTCTCAATTGTCATGTGTGGCTGCGATAACAGCGTAGTCATACAAGATAAATGTCTGCTAGGTGACAGAAATGTTAACTTGTCCTGCAGAAGGATGACTGCTACAGAGTGCGGGACTTTTAACGTAAGATCATGGAACAATACCAACGTGGCAGACGCTTGTACCAAAGCGGCTGCAATTACTGCTTGCACACAGTGTGGTAATGCTCGTGCTACTGAGTCTAATTTGCTAGAGTAAAATGCCAATGGTCTTAACTTATCTCCATACATTTGCATTAAAACAGATGTCATAAATTCCTGCTTGCAATCTACAGTCTGTATAAAGGTCTTACTGTAATCTGGAAACCCCAATGTTGCTGACCCAGCTATCAGTTGCTTGATCCTAGTAAATGCCTGTACTGCCTTGTCTGTCCAGTGCAGCAAATCTTTTGCCGCCATCGGTATTGCAAAAATTAAATCTGATAGCGGGTGCACTTCTTCGGCGTAGTTGGGAATCCAACTACGACAGAAGTTCGTAATGCCTAAAAAGGACATCATTTCTTTTTTTGTAGTTGGCATGGGGGCTTGTAAAATAGCATTCTTTCTGCTGTCATCTAATCGCCTGCCCTTCCCAGAGATAGTATAACCCAGGTAACGTACTTCTAATTTACAAAATTGTAACTTAGACTTATTTACCTTATGTCCTTCGTGTGCCAGAAAGTGTAGTAGTCGAATAGTCTCGGACTTACAGAGTTCTTCCGTAGTCGCGGCCAGGAGGATATCATCCACGTACAGCAGTAGATGGCACCCTTGGGCTGGTTGGAACTGAGCCAAATTGGTGGACATCTCTTGTGAGAAGATGGTCGGACTTTCGCAGTATCCCTGCGGTAACCTGGTATAGGAATAACGCTTGCCCATAAACGTAAATGCAAACCAAAATCTACTATCTTCCTGCAAGGGAATAGAGAAAAAGGCATTACTGATATCAATTACAGAAAAGTAGTTATCCGTTGGAAGGATATCGTTCAGCAGAATAGACGGATCCGGGACTATGGGGCCCGAGGTACCACCGCGGCATTTATTGCCTGTAAGTCTTGTACCATCCTCCATGTCCCATCCGGTTTTTTTACTGGAAATAAGGGCGTATTACACGGTGAGTCTGTGCACAGAATTAATACTCCAGCTTTCAAAAGTGCTGTGATTACTGGTAAAATGCCCTCCTCTGCCTTTCTGCTCAAGGGATACTGCCGTTTATGAGGTCTAAATTCTGACTTGGGTGTAATCTTTACCTGTCCTGCCGTTCTAATCAGTCCGATATCGTGCTGACCCTGCGACCATAATGAGTTTGGAATCATCTGCAATTGAGATTCTTCCATGGGGTAAGGAGACATAGTCATAATGTCCCAGGGGATTGTATCGGTTTGTCTTCCCTGAGGTGCACGGTCGGTCTGGCTTGTGTAACCCAGTTAAGTTTTTGAACCTGAATGCCCTTACCTGCCAACTGTTCTGGTGTCCATCCTACCCATTCAGTTATTTTCTTACCCACGAGGTACCATGACATTCCTTCACCCTCCGTGACTGAAATATGTGTGGTTAATTCATTCTTATACAGCAGCTGCATATCCCTTGTAAGGCTACATGTGACTGCAGAATTACCTAGTGTGTCCCAGAAAAGGCTATGCAATACTAGTTTGGTGACTTTAAAACTAAGAAATTTCTTTTCGTATTCTAAATCAGGTCCGGCACATCTTCTGTAATACATTGTGCAATGTAATGGATCTGACACCTTCGGATTTGTTATGCCGTATTTGCTTAATGCCAAATTTGTAAGAGCCGTCACTACACTCTGGGGCCTGTCTCTATCAAATCATTACTATACCAGTAATGTAGATCTCCCTGCCCCTCTAATAGCATTGCACTATTCAGTTCTATTCTCCTTGCCACCATCCCCGTGGAGGTTGGGACGGCTGCTATACCGAACACTTGCATTAAATCTCTTCCTAGTAAATGTACTGGGCAGATTTCTGAAATTATTACTCGAACCGTATGGTTTGGTTCGTCTCTGGGTCGGTAAACCACAGAGGTTTGGACAATGGCTCTTTGTAAATACGACCATTTGCTGCTTTTACAAGCACATATTCATCCGAGGTAACATCGGATGATATGGCAGTACTTCTGACTAACGTTCGAGAAGCCCCTGAGTCACAAAGAAATTCTATGTCTCGGCCCTCAACTTGCAATGTGATCACTGGTTGGGATTCCAATTGCATAGTTGATGCTAGTGCTGTTAGATTTACCATTTGATATTTCTCATTTTCTGCCATTTCCTGTCCCCACCCATCGTCTTCACTTGTACCTACTTCCCCATTCTCACTTTCTTCTTCTTCCTCATACCCTCCATCTACGTCTTTTTGACCATCATATAGTCATGCGGTACCACCGAAAGCAACCATCGGTTTCTCCGGTCCTCTGCAATCTCTGGCGAAATGTCCTTTCTTACCGCACTTAAAACACTCCCCTCTTTTGCCTACCCTCGAAATCCTCAGAATGACTTATGCCTCCCGTCCTCGTCCTCTTCCCCTGCCACGCCCTCTTCCGCGATTTGCGGAACCTTGAACTAACATTAAAGTTCCATCTTCACTAACTGTAAAAGTCTGGGCTTTTTTATTTTTTTTTTCCTTCAGGTATTTCTCAGCATGTCTAGCATAATCCATAAGGGGCTGTAGACGCTGTCCTGTGTGTGATCATATGCTTTTGTATAAAGTTACCAATGGCTGTCTTGCAGCCCTTTAGGAATGCATTTTCAGTTGCTGTTCATAGGGCGAGTCATTTGCCTGATTTTCTGCCTTAATCAACCCACTATGAGCATCAAAACATTGTGTGAGACGATGTAGATAATTGTCACGGTTTCGTCATCTGATTGAACGCATTGATTAATGCAAGTCCAATCTGCTTTGGGCTTCCAATGTTCTTCTATTTTATCTAGGAGAGTCTTTATTCTGGTTCTACACACTTCGAGTTAAACGGCAAGGCTCCCCTTCCTCTGGTAGCAGGGGTCCCAAGTTCCGCAAATAAGGTGCCAATCAGGTCCTAGGATTTGCCTTATTACTTGTTCAAATTCTACAGCGTTTAATCTATAACTCATTCTCATGCCCCTACGCCTGTATGGAATTTACGATATCTACTTTTGGATGGGAATCCCTCTACCGCTTTTCGGATATCATCACGGGTCCACGGTCGGTAGACCAATATGGTAGGACCCTCGCCTTCTGCCGCTTGAGGATTTGCCACTTCTATCAGTGGGTATTCCTCTCCTTCCTGATCTACCTTCTCCTTAATTTTCCAGTCCCTTCTCTCCTAATACTTCCGCTCGTAAGTCAAGAGTGTTGGCAGGCTCTCTCTGTAATATAATACGTGGCGTGGGGGACACTCACGAAGCCTGGTATTGCGGTGGGTCCTGGTCGGGGCACCTCAATAACCTGTGCATGGTCTGGATACTGGATGGGAGGGGCCGAGGGATTCTGGTGACTACGACTGACTATGGAAGTTTCATTATCTTCCTTTTGAACAAAGTACACATCTTTTTCACTTGAATTACCACACCCTTTTTCAAATTTTGTTCCTTATGTTTTTATTTGCTTCCTCCAGCCATTTCTGTGCCTGGGGAATCCCTACCTTCTTTTGCTTCCTTGTCTTATTTCCTGCCTGTTTGCAGTAATCTTACTAGATTTTGACATTCTGACTTATTTAAACATCCACTAAACCCATGTTCTTTTTCCATTTATCTAAATACTTTACATTCTTTGGGTGTAAATCAAACATAAACTTTTCATCTTCAGTTTTGTCGCCTTTGGCTAACTGGTTCCTGTTCCCATTTCTCTTACGAAACTATTCCTGTTCCTGAGATCTCTTGTATATGGAATCTATTCACATATACCCTTATACTTTGAGAAAATTCAATTTCTCCCTTGACTAGTCCCTTAAAATTTAGACAAAAATTCCAATCAGAAACAACAAAAATAGCTTTTCTTTTTGCTTACCTTTGTGATTCCTCCGCCCTGTTTCGCTGCCACCTCACGGATTGAATCTGGAAAGAGTGACTGGCCTCTAATTTCAACCTGTTTCAGTTGGAGGTCTTTCATTCGAGGAGAGCCTGATCTCTCTCCACCTGCGCAGGTTTTCAGCCTCTCTTTGTTCGATTCGGCACGTGCAGGGAACCCACGTTAGCCAGTTATGTCGAAAGATTTTACTCTTCTAACATATTCTGGAAGAATCACACCAAGTTCTTGTAAGCAAGTAAAACAGCTTTATTTTACATGCATGGAGATCTGTTACATGATAGTAATATGCCAGCAGTCTGGCTACTTGTACTTTAAGTTCTCCTTATATAGACCCTCCTGCACGTACATACACGTAGCCCAGAGGACTTTCATTAAAATTGATAGTTTGATTACTTGTTTTTACCAGCCAGTACCACAGTTATTCTTGCACCATTAACTTCCTTATCAGTAGTTTAAGATTAACTCCTGCATTCCTCAGTGATCAACATTTTCCAGAACATTTCAGTTTGCACGCAGTGAACATTTTTCTGCTTAACCCTTTAAATACAGAATACAAAATATGTTGACTTCAGTATTTTTCCACAGCCTAGTAAACACCTATGAACCTATGTTTTGTAACGTAGCTGTTTAAATTTGAGATTTTCTCCATGGGCCTCTGCTGAAAAATGGCCTTTGTGACCCAGTCTGACATTCCTGGTAAACTAACGTCAATAAATAAATAGCTGTCATTGTGGTTAAGTACACAACTTTCATTACATGTACAAGACACAAGTGCTTTGATGTTCTTTACTTAGTTTGTTTTACTGGCATTTGCAGATATGTTAATTTAGCCTTGTTTATTGTAATTAATATTGTGACAAACACTCTTTACCCTGGGGTAGTAACTAAGAAGCCTCAATCCTCGCCACTGTCTCCGTTTAGGGAATGTCACTAAAAGCAGAGGTAGAAACACACAATTTCCCCTAAGAGTACACCGGGAACAGGCTCCAAACCTGAGGCTGGACTATATGCTTCACTCCAGATCCCTAAATGAGTCTCCACACTAACTACTGCAGAGCACTGTGTCCCAGTTCTAGGTATCTGACACACTCACTCTTAAATGTCTGATATTCACATATGCACACACTCTTGAAAAAGACCGACACAGATTTACCTGCTGTGTTTCTTTGCCCAAATTACAAGGTAACATCTACCACCAGTCAAATACCACAGTACCCTTCAAAACGGGTGTTCACTTATATTGGATAAAATAGATATTGAAACAAATGGTAACATGTATCCCAAGCAGTAAGGCTTTTCGGAGTGGTGCTGGTGTTATCACAATAAGCACAAACACTTTCAAGTTATTGAAAGTATTCACTTAATAACCAGCCACAGTGAGAAATAATAAAATAATAATCAGTAAAAGGATTTAAAACATGTAAATACTGAATAACTAATTCCCATAAACATCAGAGTTTCACTGTACAGGAAATATGAAAATAATATCGTAGGATAGATCTCACATTGATTTTAGAAAACCTGTAGTTCCTTGACTATCTGAAGATTAACTGCCTCTGTCTAATCTAAATAAATCAGCAAGGCAAGGTTATACTTTTACTTCTGCAAGGCAGGATGAGGAATTATGCCCACACTCCAGGCTGTTGTCTGTCCCGAGCGACTGGAAAAACTACTCTGGAAACAACTGGACTACTCCTGAACAGTTCTGGAAACATCTGAATGAAAAACTGAAGAACTGACTCAGAATCTGCTTTTGTAGCAGATTTTTTTAATTAACAGGAAGCTGCTATGAGGATTCTACTCTCTCATATCAGACTTTGAAACAAACAGTTGCAGTGAAGATTCTTTTTTCCCAGCTCTGGCACACAATGACATAACATATAGGTCAGCTACATAACATACATTCAGAATTCTCTTTACAAAGAACATGTATATTTGGTCAGCCAGAAGAACATTTACATTCAAACATCTTGCATAAATCAGAGTGATAATCAAAAGACATAAACTTATTTACAAAATTATAGCTAGTCATGCTGGCATATGTAACACAGAGTAATTTTCAATTATTTACAAAACCTCAGCCAGTCGTGCTAGCACAGATAACAATACCTAATATCCTCACATTTCTTCTACCTTGGAAGACTCAAGCTAGACTTTCAAGTGACCCTGGAAAATCGTTGCTTGAGAAAAATGGGGCTGACTGAAAACATTTCAACCTATACCCTGTCTTGAGAATCCATTTGCACTGGCATTACTGTAATCTGGACTGGCTAATACAGGGGGCCCTCCCAAAGTCCCTTTAAACTTTTGGAATGCCTGCTCACAGGCTGGGGTCCACATTACCTTATCTGGCCTGTTTTTCCTTATCAGGTCAGTAAGGGGTGCAGCTATAGTACTATAGTTGGACACACATTTTCTATAGTACCCTGCTGTCCCTAGGAATGCTCACCTGCTTTTTGGTAACAGGGACAGGCCACACCTGAATAACCTCCACTTTGACAGGCTCTGGCCTAATCTTACCACTCCCTACTCATATGTCCTAGGTAGGAGACCTCTGCCATACCCACCTGACACTTACTAGGCTTAATGGTCAACCCTGCCATTTGCAGTCTGCCCAGAACCTTGCTGACATGCTGAGGTTTCATTAATTTAACATAGTACAATTTGTACTCCTGCCTAACAGGTTTAGCATGAAATTTACATTATTGACCTTCCCTCCCAAGTTGCCTGCAGCTTATGGTGTCTGACAAGAATAAGCACCATCACTTGCTGCCCTACAGTATACTCTCGGGCTCAAGCCTTCTGCCATACCAAAGATTTTTCTGTTGTTGGGCTACTGCCAGGTCTCCTGGGCCAAACCCATTTGCTCCCTAAGCCTTGTCCTGAAGTTTAAGACATAGGCCACAAAAGACTCCTTGTGGGATTCACACTAACCCTCTCACTAATCACGAATCAAATTTAAAGGCCCCCTCACTCTATGCCCGTATATCAATTCAAAGGGTGAAAAGCCTGTAGATTTTTGAGGTAACTCTCTGTATGCAAATAGTTTGTTTGTGTCTTTCGGCTTTTCCCGGTTAGGGGTCGCCACAGCGGAACTCCGGTCCGATAATGATTGGCAGTACAGTTTTACGTGCTGTATGCAAATAGTAAAGGAAGAAAATATTTGTCCCACTCTGTCCTAAACTGATCTGCAGGTGTCATAGCATGGTCTTTAGTGTAGAGTTTAAGCTCTCCACAAGACCCATAGCTACCTTTGAAATGGCTACTCAGTCACAGGCAAAGGCATCAATGGAGCTTTGAACTTATCCCCTGCCTTGCCTACCGTTTGGCACTGTTCAAAGGTCCTGCAGTACCTTGTTACTTCCTTCACAGTCTTAGGCCAGTAAAAATTCTGTATAATACAATTTGTGTTACGATTTATACCTGTATGACCTGCAAAAGGAATGTGATGGGCTATGGCTAGAGATGTCAGATGGTAGGCTGTGGGCACTACCAACTGACATATTACCTCACCCTCTAGCCCTCCCTCAGAGGTCCACTCTTTGTACAGTAACCCTTTATTCCACTATACAGACTCCCTCTTTCCTTGAACATCAGGTTACTCCTTAACTACCTCTGTCAAACCTCGTAAAGTAGGCTCTGAGAGCTGAGCCTGTCTCAACTCTATCTGTGTAACCTCTCCCAGCTTCCCTTCCACAGGAAGCCTAGTGTCTTCTGACAGTGGTGCCTGACTGTCAGTCTGGATACTACCACTCACCTCTGTCCTTGCAGTCACCTTGTCCACAGGAATATCAGTACCTTCCAGTAGCTGTCTTACTGCTACAAGGTAGCTCCCTCCCTGAAGTAACCACATTACCAGCCCCAGCTTTAGGCATAGGATCTGTCTGGGTCTCCTCCAGGCTACCAGACCTACATACCTGTCTCCAAGCGTGACTGCATGTAACTGCATGCAAACAAGGTACTACATTATCAAAATCATTCCCTATTAAGACATCTGCAGGGATATCCTTAGATATACCTACCTGCTTGTTCCCTTTTTACCCCTTCCAGTCAAGATGAACCCTGGCCACAGGTATTTGGAATGGGGTCCAACCCAAAGTTCTGACTGGTGTGGACTGCCTAAGTAAGTACTGCTCCTGTTTAACCATCGCAGGCCTCACAGTGGTTATATCAGAAGTTGTCTCTCTCTTGGAAGTGCCTTGTCTTCCATCCACTAAAATAGGATACAAATTTTGGTGATAGTCTGGCAACTCTGTTGATGTTCATCGGGTTTCACTGTTGCAGTCATTACACTTGGGTTATCTTGCTGGCAGGCAACCCGCAGTCGGCCCAAGTTCCAAAGTTTTGGTCCGGCGTCGATTGCTGTCGCCTCTTCCCTGACGTCAGTGCGCCAGTGGTATAAAAGTTGCAACTGACGCTATTTTCTTCAGTCTTTCTTGCTGCGTGGTGCCCGAAGCAAAAGCAGTTCGCAAGTGCCGGTCGGCCAACTCCTGAGATTTTCAAAGTTGAATTTCAGAACCGAAGTCTTCAATAAAGCTAAGTACCCCATTGGGGAAACTTTTTCTTGCTCCAGACCGATGTCAGTAAAAGTTAATAACTGTATTTCTTGTGGGAAGCAAATACCTCATAAGGACTTTCACTCTTACTGCATTCCTTGCCTAGGCCCTGATCATGACGTTACTAGTTGTCGGTTTTGTGCTAGATTCAATAAACGCACTATTAAACATCGGTTTGATTTTGCTTTACATTATTTTGGACGAAGATTTAATTATAAAATGCCGTCAGAACAACCGACAACCGGAATGTATAAAAATGCAAAGACAAAGAAAAAGACAGGCATCCGAGGTCCAAAACCGACGACAAAGCCTCTTCTAGGTCAGTTGCCAGTTCGCCGGTTCTCAGTGAGGCGCTTTCGCAGCCCCTGACACCCGCTACCTCAGAGCCACAGGCCGTAACCGACAGCCACATGGAGGCCCCGAGGCCTGTGGAAACTCAAGGTATTGTGCCTACGGAAACTATACCCTCAGATGGGTCCGGAGCCACTGAGCAGGCACCGGCTTCTGAGGGTGTCTTCAGACCTTCACAGCTTGCAATTAAGGCTACTACAGCAGCAAAGCCAAAGTCAAAAACACTGTTAAAGACAAGGAAACAAGTGCAGCATTCTCCAGAACAGTCATCCATGCCAAAGAAACAGATGCTTAAAATGGCCGAAGACCGTATTACTTTAATGAGGGGCTCCCATCCCCCTCCTGACAAAAGGCCTAGACAAGACACTGATTATGATTCCTCTGATCAGGTTTCCATTTCCTCTGATTCTTCTTCTGATCAGGGCTATTCTCTCCCTCCCTTTGAGGACTCTGATGCTGAAGAGTCCGTTCCTTCTGCCTCACCGCCTGAGGATTATTCTTTTGGGGAAACCCTGCACACCATGAGGGAGCATTTCAATTGGGAGAGCCAGGATTACTCAGAATCCAAGAAAAGGCTCAGAGATTTCCTTTTATTGCCTCAGCACAGGCCCCTGGCTATCCCCCCTGTGCTTGATATTGTAGATGATGTTTTTTCTGAATCCAGTCTGTCTCCAGATTCTTTACCCCCTGCACCAGTAAAGCCAGACAGGTACTACTGGGTCCCTGACTCTCATACATTTCTTTACAAAAACCCCGCTGCAGACCCAGAAACAATTTCCCAGGGTCCTAAAGGGGTTAAAGCTTCCACTGCCAAAAATTCTGTCCCCTCAGATAGGGATTCCAGAGCTCTGGACAGATGGGGGAAAAAAGTTTACACTTCTGCTGCTTTAGCTGTAAGAGCTTTAAACTGTCAGTTTCACATGCTTAAATATCAACAGTATCTCATGTCATTGTTAAAGCAGAAAATGGTTACAAATATAGAAAGTCCTGACAGTAAAGAAATGCAGGATTTATTGCATGCAGTTGAACTAGTGGGAAAGCATACTCTGCAATGTGGTTTTGATTCATTAGAGGCTTCTTGTAGAGCCGCAGTTACAGGCTCAGTTATTTGAAGACATGCTTGGTTGAAAGAACAAAGTTTACCTGACCATGTTAAAGTAAAATTATTGGATGCTCCACTACAGCATGATACTTTGTTTGGTGTTAAGGCAGAAGAGGTGTTAAAGAAAATGGAGGATAAAGCAAAGTCAATGCAAACGGTGAAAGATTTCTTACAGGTTCAACCACCTAGATTTAGCAGAAACTGGCCTTCAAAAAATTGGTCCTTTCCAGTGTCAGACAGGCCACAAAGAGGCAGATACAGACGCCCAAGAGGCAGATCTCAGCCCCAAGGCTCTTCAGACCTAAACAGTGGGGTGCTTCAGCCCCCAAACGACGAGAAGACAAATCACAACCTTATAGGAAACGGTCACAATGACTTCCCTCTGCAAATGCCAAGCTCTTACCAGTTGACAGCACCCCTAGGGGGAAAGCTAGCACTTTTCTCAAAAAATTGGCACATGATCACCCAAGACCAATGGGTGCTGAATATAGTTTCTCAGGGGTACAGGTTCCACTTCCACACGCTTCCAAAACTAAAAGGTATGCCAAACCTGCCACAAAACCAATGGGCAGAGGCACAAAAACAGATTGCTGCTCTTATGGATATGGGAGCTATTCAAAAAGTTCCACAAGAACAGGGACAAGGATTTTACTTAAGACTTTTCTTAGTACCCAGAAAAGACAAAGCCTGGAGACCAATACTGGACCTGTCAATCCTAAATACTTTCCTGGATGTTCCAAAATTCAAAATGTTAACACTACAACAACTTCTGCCCATGCTGGGCAAGGAGGCTTGGCTTGTTACTTTGGATCTCAAGGAGGCATACCTGCACGTCCCAATCAGACAGTCGTGCAGAAGATACCTCAGATTTATAGCAGGCTCAATGCATTACCAATTCTCTGCATTGCCCTTTGGCTTATCTACTGCGCCCAGGGTCTTCACACAATGCCTGGCACCAGTAATTGCATTTTGCATACAAAAAGGAATTCAAATATATCCCTACTTGGACGACTGCCTTATTCAAGCGGAGAGCAAGGACATTCTTCTAAAGCACCTGGCGTTTGTAAAAAGATTGCTAATTTGCCTAGGGTACACAGTAAACAAAAAGAAATCAAAACTAGTGCCCCCTCAAGAGATAATATTCCTGGGTGCAAGCTTAAATACAACTGCCCAGATGGCTTATCTCACGCCAGACAAACAAAGGCAACTGACTCATTACTTTCAAATGATGGCTACAAAGACCCAGCTCCCTGCAAGAAAAATTCTGCAGGCCCTGGGTTTCATGGCATCCTGCATTCTACTAATTCCATATGTAAAACTGCATATGAGGAAACTACAATGGTATCTAAAAAGTGTTTGGACTCAGCATTGTCACAGCCTAGAGACAATCATAACCTTGATCCCCTGCCTACAACAGGAGTTTCGATGGTGGTCCCAGGCCTGTCACCACAACAAGAGACAGCCTTTCACCTTACCTACAGCCAGGCAGACAGTAACAACGGATGCATCGGATTATGCCTGGGGAGCACAAATGGCAGGAAAATGTATTCAGGGCAAGTGGCCCAAGGAACAAATGCATCTTCACATCAATCAAAAAGAGATGCTATCTGTACAGAATGCCCTGACAGCCTTCAAGGACCTAATACATCCAGGAAAACTATTAATAAAGACGGACAGTACCACAGTTATGTGGTACATAAGCAAGGGGGCACACATTCCTACCCCCTATGCAGACAAGCCATGACTGTGGAACACAGCACTGACCTACCAGGTACATTTGAAAGCACAATTCCTGCCAGGAACAAAAAAATACACTGGCAGACGAACTAAGCAGAAATCTCATGGATCCTCATGAATGGAAGCTAAATCCACAAGTGTTCAACATGATAACAAGGGAATGGGGACGCCCAGACATAGATCTTTTTTGCCTCCCCTCACAATTACCAAATACAGAAATTTTGCACAAGGACTTATCACTCTCAAGCATGGATAGTGGACGCTCTATCATTCAGCTGCAAAAACCTGACAGTCTATGCCTTCCCTCCAATGCCTCTTCTCACCAAGGTGCTTCTAAAAGTCAGACAAGAGAGGCCAAAAATGATCCTGATTGCACCAGACTGGCCACACCAGCACTGGTACCCAATCCTAAAGACTTTGTCCCAAGGCCCACCTTGGCCTCTACCTCAAATCTCTCATCTTCTGACACAGCAAAACAATCAGATTCTGCACAGTCAACTCAGAACCTTAAACCTGGCAGCATGGCAGATAATGTAGCCACTCAGACTGCATCTCTCTCTAAAGCTGTTATGGATGTAATTTTGGAAGCCAGGAGGCCCAGCACTAGGAAATCTTATGCAGAAAAATGGAAGAGATTCTGTGCACAAGGGCTCGACCCACTGGTCCCTAATATACCTCAGATTTTGCAATACTTGACTGAGATGTTGGGCAAAGGCCTATCTTTTTCATCTATGAAAATCCATGCCTCTGCCATTTCAGCTCATTACAATGCGGATCCTCCTATTTTTTCACATCCTCTACTACAACAGTACCTCAAAGGGGCAAAGAATATAAGACCCCCTAGGAGAGCACCAGTACCTACTTGGGACCTCAGTTTTGTTTTAGAAAAATTAACACTGCCTCCATTTGAACCAGTCAGCACAGCTGACCTTAAATTCTTGTCATGGAAAACTGCTCTGCTCCTAGCAATAACTTTTTGCAAGAAGAGTCTCAGAGTTACAGGCATTGATGGCTGTGGAACCTTTCCTCATTTTTCATCAAGACAGGGTTTCTCTTAGAACAAACCCAACATTCATGCCAAAAGTGGTCTCCAATGTGGCCTTAAATCAAACCATTCATTTGCCTACTTTCTACCCAAATCCCCAGAATAAAGAGGAAAGACTTCTGCACGCTTTGGATATGCACAGGCAGCTACGATTTTACTTAGACAAAACAAAAGCTTTCAGAAAAACTGAGCAACTGTTTGTAGCATATGCTGCAGGATCACAAGGAAAGCCTATTACAAAGCAGACAATCTCCAAATGGATAGGACACTGCATCCGCTTCTGTTATGCACAACATGGCAAATCTGTGCCTACGGGCATTAGGCCTCATTCTACCAGAGCAGCAGTCACTTCAGCAGCTTTCCTCAGAGGAGTACCAACCAAAGACATATTAGAAGCTGCAACCTGGAGCTCAGTGCACACTTTTACCAAGCACTACCACCTACCTCTGTACTCCAAATCCAGAGCAGGCTTTGCCACTGCAGTTCTGCCGGGCTTGTTAGCCTCGCCAAATCCAATCTAGACCCAGCCACCCAACCTCAGCTTTGGGATTCTACCCAAGTGTAATGACTGCAACAGTGAAACATGATGTTCATCGTGCATACAGCTGCAGTCATTACAGATGGATTATCCTGCCGTCAGCCCGGTCCTCGGTCGGCCGAATTCCAAAGTCTAGGTCCGGCGTCGGTTGTCGTCGCTTCTTCCCTGACGTCAGAGCAGCAGGGGTATAAAAGAGGCAGCCAACGCCATTTTCTTCAGTCTTTCTTGCCACGCGGTGCCCGAAGCAGAAGCAGTTCGCAAGTGCCGGTCGGCCAGCTCTTGAGATTTACGAAAGTATTTCAGCCGAAGTCTTCTTGAAAGCTAAGTACCCCGTTGGGGAAACTTATCTTGCCTCAGACCGATGTCAGACTAAGTTAATAATTGCATTTCATGTGGGAAGCAAATACCGCATGAGGATTTCCATTCTTTCTGTATACCTTGCTTAGGCCCAGACCACGACGTCTCGGCCTGCCGTTTTTGTGCTAGATTCAACAAGCGCACTATTAAGCATCGGGCGGAGTTCGCCCTTCACTTTTTTGGCAAAAAATGTAATTATATTATGTCGTCGGATACTCCGACTCCAGTTTTGAGCAAAAAACGCAAAGATAAGGACCGACATACGAGGTCCGCACCATCTACTGAAACCACGCTAAGGCCGACTACCGGTTCTCCGGTACTCAGCGAGGTGCCTGCACAGCCCCTGAGTACCGATGACAATGCATTACCGGTGTCTTCAGTACCCGTGGTCGCAGGCGTCTCGGCCCCCATTCCTACTACAGATACCGACGCCACTCCTGGCGGGGAAACTCAGAATTTAGACAGGTCTGCCATTTCTCAAGGGGTCTTCAGGACTTCCTCCTTCTCTATTAAAGCCTTCATTAAATCTAAAGCAGCCATGAAAACCAAAAAAACAGGTTCCTCAGACCTCCTCTCAAGGCACCATGCCTAAAAAACAGATGCTTAAAATGGCTGAGGATTTGATTACTCTTATCAGGGGTTCTCAACCCCCCTCTGACAAAAGGCCCAGATTAGAGGAAGACTACCCTTCCTCAGATCAAGCTTCTATTACCTCAGACCTATCTGAGGACCAGGATTATGCCTATTCTCCATTCGAAGACTCTGATGCAGAAAAGTATATTCCCTCGGTCTCCCCCCCTGAGGACTTCTCTTTTGGGGAAACCCTGCATACATTGAGGGAACACTTTCACTGGGAAGGCCAAGATTACTCAGATTCCAAGAAAAGGCTCAGGGAATTTCTTCTGCTCCCCCAGCATAGGCCTCTGGCTATCCCTCCTGTTTTAGATATATTGGATGATGTGTACACAGAAGCCAGCCTTAATCCAGATTCTTTGCCTCCAGCTCCTGTTAAACCAGACAGGTATTACCGGGTTCCTGATTCTCACCAGTTCCTATATAAAAGCCATACTGCTGACCCAGAAACAATTTCACAGGGTCCCAAGGGAATTAAGGCCTCTACTGCTAAAAATCCATTACCTTCTGAGAGAGATTCCAGAGCTTTAGAAAAGTGGGGGAAAAAGGTGTACACCTCGGCCACTTTAACCATGAGGGCATTAAATTGTGAGTTCCATATGTTAAAGTATCAACAGTTTTTGATATCTCAATTGAAAAGCAAGATGACACAACCAGAACAACCAGATTTAAAAGAGTTGCAGGATTTGTTGCATGGTGCAGAGCAAGTGGGTAAACATACCTTGCAGTGTGGTTTTGATGCTTTAGAGGCCTCATGTAGAGCTGCTGTTACGGGGTCTGTTATACGTAGGCATGCTTGGCTCAAAGAGCAAACCTTACCAGATCATGTCAAAGCTAAATTATTAGATGCACCTCTTCAAAAAGATGTATTGTTTGGTGATAAAGCTGAGGAGGTGCTAAAGAAAATGGAGGAAAAAGCGAAATCAATGCAAACAGTGAAATATTTCCTGCAGGTACAGCCTCCATGTTTCAGCAGAAACTGGCCTTCAAAAAATTGGTCCTTTCCAGCCACGGACAGACCTCAGAGGGGCAGATACAGACGCCCAAGGGGTAGAGGGCAACCTCAAGGATCTTTCATAGCCAGACAGTGGCAAGCACCAACCCCAAGAGGTGGAGAAGATAGATCACTGTCTTTTCGAAAACAGACACAATGACTTCCCACTACACCTGCCAAGCAAAGCTTTAATGGCAGCACCTTTGGGCGGAAAACTGACACTATTCGCAAAAAATTGGCATATTGTTACAAAAGACAAATGTCTGATGTCTGGACATTATAGACAGAGGCTACAGGTTCCACTTTCACACCCTTCCAAAAATGAGAGGCATGCCAAACCTGCCACAAAATCAAAGGGCAGAGGCACAAAAACAAATTTCAGCTCTCATGAACATGAAAGCAATTCAAGAGGTGCCTGCAAAAGAACAAGGTCAAGGGTTTTATTCCAGACTATTCCTGGTACCAAGGAAAGACAAAGATTGGAGACCTATCTTAGACCTATCCATCCTAAACACATATCTACAGGTGCCAAAATTCAAGATGCTCACATTACAGCAGCTTCTTCCCATGCTAGGCAAGGAGTCTTGGCTGGTAACATTGGACCTCAAGGAGGCATACCTGCATGTCCTTATCAGACAAGATTGCAGAAGATACCTCAGATTTCTTGCAGGTTCAACCCATTACCAATTCTCTGCATTGCCCTTTGGCTTATCTACTGCGCCCAGAGTGTTTACGAAATGCCTGGCATCAGTAATCGCCTTCTACAGACTACAAGGGATACAAATCTACCCATATCTGGACGACTGCCTGATCCAAGCGGACAGCAAGGACATACTACTGCAGCACCTGGCATTTGTAATAAAACTGTTGAACTTCCTGGGATACACAGTCAACAAAAAGAAATCAAAACTAATACCCTCTCAACAAATAATTTTCCTGGGCGCCAGCTTGGATACAACCACCCAGATGGCCTACCTCACGCCAGACAAGCAAGGGCAACTGTCTCAATACTTCAGAAAAATGGCAACTTATACCAGGCTAACTGCAAGGAAAGTCCTGCAGGCTGTGGGATTCATGGCATCTTGCATCCTACTAATCCCATGTGCAAAGCTGCACATGAGGAAACTTCAATGGTACCTAAAAAACTTATGGTCTCAACACAGCCACAGCTTGGAAGCAATTATACCACTCATTCCATGCCTTCAAAAGGAATTTTTGTGGTGGGCTCAAGCTTGCCAAAGAAACACAGGTCTTCCTTTCTGTGTACCTCAACCAACTCAAATCATCACAACAGACGCCTCAGACAGATCAGTGCATTCAGGGAAAATGGACCCGAAAAGAGAAGCACCTTCACATCAACCAAAAGGAAATGCTAGCCGTGCAAAAGGCTATTATGACCTTCAAAGACCTACTGCATCCAGGCCAGCTATTGATAAGGACAGACAACACCACAGTGATGTGGTACATAAACAAACAGGGGGGAACTCATTCATACCCCCTGTGCAGGCAAGCCATGACCCTATGGAACACAGCACTGGAATTGCAAATTCAACTACAGGCACAATTCCTGCCAGGAAAGGAAAACACACTGGCAGACAACCTAAGCAGAAATATGACAGATCCACACGAATGGAAGTTGTATCCTCAAGTTTTCACAAAGATAACTCAGGCATGGGGACAGCCAGACATAGATCTCTTTGCTACCCGCAGAAATTGCCAGTTGAAAAAAATTTGTTCAAGGACCTGTCATCCACAGGCCTGGAAAGTGGATGTACTTTCCTTCAATTGGGCAACATTGACAGTCTATGCCTTCCCGCCTCTTCCTCTGCTGCCCAAAGTTCTATTAAAAGCCAGAGCAGAGAGACCGAAAATGATTCTCATTGCTCCAGACTGGCCAAGACAACACTGGTATCCGCTCCTGAAGAGCCTGACACATTCCCCACCATGGATCCTACCTCTAGTCCCTCTTTTGTTGTCCCAGCACAACTACAAAACCCTTCACAGCCATCTCAAAACCCTAAATCTAGCTGCATGGAGAATTCCTTGATTTCCCAACAGATTCTCCTCTCCAAGGAGGTGCAGGATGTCATCTTGGAGGCCAGAAGACCTTCTACTAGAAAAGCCTACTCCGCCAAATGGAAACAATTTTGTGCCTGGAATCAAGAAAAGGGACAGAATCCTTGGGTAATAAATATACCTCAAATTTTACAGTACCTAGCTGAGATGTTAAACAATGGACTTTCCTTCTCCTCGATCAAGATCCACGCTTCAGCCATTTCTGCACAATATAACACAGATCCTCCTTTATTCTCTCATCCTCTCTTAAGGTAGTTCCTCAGAGGGGCAAAGAATATAAAACCCACAAGGAAACCACCAGTCCCTGCTTGGAACCTCAACTTCGTATTGGAAAAGCTGATCCTTCCTCCCTTCGAGCCAGCTTCTTCAACAGAGCTACAGTACTTGTCATGGAAAACAGCCTTTCTTCTGGGTATCACCTCAGCATGCAGGGTTTCGGAGCTACAGGCCCTCATGGCTGTGCAACCATTCATCATTTTTCATCAGGACAGAGTTTCCTTACGAACCAACCCTACCTTTATGCCAAAGGTAGTATCCAGTGTAGCTTTGAACCAGACTATCCACTTACCTACCTTTTATCCTAATCCACAAAACAAAGGGGAAAGACTACTACATTCCTTGGACATTCACAGACAACTTCGTTACTATTTGGACAGGACAAAGCCATTCAGGAAATCTGAGCAACTCTTTGTGTCCTATGCTGCAGGTGCTCAAGGAAAGGCTATTTCCAAACAGACAATTTCAAAATGGATAGCCCACTGCATACGCTTTTGTTACTCATTTCATGGAAAAACTGTGCCTGCATGCATCAGATCCCACTCCACCAGAGCCACAGCTACCTCTGCAGCCTTCCTCAGGGGGGGTCCCTACCAAGGACATTTTGGAAGCAGCCACCTGGAGTTCAGTGCACACTTTCTCCAAACACTATCACCTCCCACTATACTCAAAATCTAGAGCGGGCTTTGCCACAGCAGTCCTGCAGGGCATCCTAGCCCCTCCTAGTTCCACTTAGTGCCTACCACCCTTACTTAGCTTTGGGATTCTACCCAACTGTAATGACTGCAGCTGTATGCACGATGAACATAGTACAGTTTTGTACCTACCATAAATGTAGATGTTCGAGTGCTCATACAGCTGCAGTCCAGGTTACCCTCCCTTCATCCCCTCTTAGGACAGGCCTTATGACAAACACCTTTTCATATAACCTTTTTGGGGTATTCTTTTATGGTGTATTTGCTTGCAACTACTGTTTTTGATTTATCAACATTGCATCTTTGCATAACATTATGTTTGTCTTCCTTCTAGGGGCACCTGACATCTGGGGCAAGAAAAACTGAAGAAATGCCACTCTGACGTCAGGGAAGAAGCGATGACAACCAACGCCGGACCTAGACTTTGGAATTTGGCCGACCGAGGACCCGCCTGACAGCAGGATAACCCATCTGTAATGACTGCAGCTGTATGAGCACTCAAACATCTACATTTATGGTAGGTACAAAACTGTACTTTGTGTACCGACCATAAATGTAGATGTTCGAGTGTATTCACTGTTGCAGTCCAGGTTACCCACCCACCATCCTCCTCTTTGCTGGGACTATTCTGTACTTCTCAACTCTATACAACCTATGTGGTGTATTTGCTTGTAGATGAAGGAAATGTGTATAGTAATATATGCATGGTTGTTTGGCATAGTTTTATCTTTTCAGCCTTCCTATCTGGGGGCACCTGACATCTGGGGCAAGAAAAACTGAAGAAAATGGCGTCGGTTGCAACTTTTATACCCCTGGCGCAGTGACGTCAGGGAAGAGGCGACAGCAACCGACGCCGGACCAATACTTTGGAACTCGGGCCGACTGCGGGTCGCCTGCCAGCAGGATGACCCAAGTGTAATGACTGAAACAGTGAATACACTCGAATATCTACATTTATGGTAGGTACACAACTGTACTTTTCCAGACAACTTTCCACTGGCATTTTGTCATTCCCAGTTGCTGACTCCCTCACCTTTTGTTTCTCCCCTTGCTTCAATGGACATTTGTATGCTACATGGCCTCTCTGATTACATTTGAAGCATCTAATCCCTGATCCTGACTGTGTGCTTGAACTAGTTCCCCTGTTACTGGTGAACTCTGTTGCAGTGATTTAGGCTGCTCCCATGAGTTCCCGTAGGTCCATGTGCAGCACTGGGTATCCCTTTCTTATGCATTGGTGCCCTGCTTGCCAAGTAGAGATCCCCTTTTCTTCCAACTCATTTGCAGAGTTACACACTCGCTCTGCCAACCAGATTATTATGGCCTCAGGCAAAGTGCTGAAAGCTTGTTCCCTCACTAACAGGTCTGCCAGTCCTTCAAAAGTGGTGACCAGACGCCCAGTCACCCACCTGTGAAAGTAAGTACTTAAGTCAGATATGTAATCACATACACTTTCATCTGCCTTGTGTCTATGCTCACAATTTTTTTTTCTAAACATTTCAGGGGTTAATTTGAAACAATCAAGTAAACATTGTTTTACACTATCGTAATTCAAACATTCAATATCAAACAGTTCACAAGTTGCATTAACAGCTTTACCATGGAGTAAGGGGTTCAGGAACTGTTCCCAGAGCCCTTGATCAACATTACACTGTTTACATACCCTCTCAAATTTATAAATAAAACTATCAAAGTCATCTCATTCCCTGTACTTAGGAAATAGTTTACAAACCTTGATGGCTTGTGGGGTTTGGTCATTCCCTTCCCGGTTACCTATATGACCCTGGTGAAGGGTTAGAAGCTCCTTTTCATGCTGTCTGTGCCTCTCATTTTCTTCAGCTTCCATCTCCAAATGCTGGTCTCCAGTTCCTTTTTGTGCTGATGCTGCTTCTCCCTCTCCTCAGCCTCCAAACATTACAGTTCGTATTGACTCTGCTTCTCCCTTTCTTCAGCCTCCAGTTCGAGTCTCTTTAAATCCAGACAGATTTTTAAGTTCTCTGAGGAAAAGGTGAACTGTCTTTTCTTGGAAGGCTGCTTATCCTCAGTGCCAGACTGGATATTCTCTGAGCTGCTGCTCTGCAGCTGTGATCATTGCTTTCTTAGTCAGGTTGGCATGCACCAGTCCTTTGACCTCACACATCTTGGCCAACTGGTTCCTTGTCAGCTTGCTATAGTCTTCTGCTGACAAATTTGCCTGCTTTCCCTAACTAAACTAACTACAAAATGGATAAAACTGTTGTGACAGTGAAACTCTGTATGTTTACCTTGTAGCTGTTGAGAGTGCACACCTCGGTGACAGCTACCCACAAGCTATTAAAGATCAATTAAGATACACCACTGGCACCAATATGTGACGCCCTCTTTTCCCTGGGGCAGTAACTAAGGATCCTTAATCCTCACCACTGTCTCCGGTAAGGGAGTATCACTAAAAGCAGGGATAGAAATACACAATTTCTCCTAAGAGTACACCAGGAACAGGCTCCAAACCTGGGACTGGACTGTATGCTTTACTGAAGATCCCCAAATGAGTCTCCACACTAACCACTGCAGAGCACTGTGTCCCAGTTCTAGGTATCTGGCACACTCACTCTTAAATGTCTGATATTCACACATACACACACTCTTGGGAAAGACTGACACGGATTTACCTGCTGTGTTTCTCTGCCCAGATTACAAGGTAATGGCTGCCACCAGTCAAGTTCCACAGTACCCTTCAAAAGGGATGTTCAATTATATTGGGTAAAATAGATATTGAAACAAATGGTAGCATGTATCCCAAGCAGTAAAGCTTTTCGGAGTGACCCTGGTGTTATCACAGTAAGCATAAACACTCTTATGTTGTTAAAAGGATTCACTAAATAAGCAGCCACAATGACAAGTAGTAAAATATTTAATAATAAATAACGGGATTTAAAACATGTAAATACTGAATAACTGATTCCAATAAATATTAGAGTTTCACACACAGGCAATATGAAGTAATACTGTAAGATAGATAGCACATTGATTTTAGAAAACCTCTATCTAGCTGTACTTCTCTGATTATCTGAAGATTAACGGTCACTATCTAATCTAAATAAATGAGCAAGGCAAGATTATACTCTTACTCCTGCAAGGCAGGATAAGGAATTATGACTGCACTCCAGGCTGTTGTCTGTCCTCAGGAAATGGAATAACTACCCTGGAATACTCCTGCTGAACAGCTCTGGAAATAACTGAATGAAAAACTGAACAACTGACTCAGAACCTGTTTTTATAGCAGATCTTTTTTGAAAGTAACAGGAAGCTGCTATGAAAATTCTACTCAGTCATATCAGACTTCAGAAAGTAAACAAACAGCTGCAGTGAAGATTCTGTTCTACCAGCTCTGGCACCCAGTGACATCACATCTAGGTCAGCTGATTCTAGCACAACATACTTTCAGAATTCTCTTTGCAAAGAATATGTACATTTGGTCAGCCAGAAGAACACTGTTTGACATTCAAATATCTTGCATAAATTAGAGTGATAATCAAAAGACATAAATGTATTTACAAAATTACAGCTAGTCACGCTGGCATATGTAACACAGGGTAATTTACAACTTTTTGCAATTATTTACAAAACTTCAGGCAGCCATGCTAGCACAGATAACAGTATCAAATAGCCTCACATTTATGACAATGTTAATAAAAATCATCGTGTAAAAAAAGACTGAAATCTGGGTATATATTAGCTCATTAGTTTACACTGTGCATTGGACAGAGTTTAAATCCCACTTTTAAATCCCACTGAGGTGCATTGCACTTATGTTGGGAGATAAAATTGAATATTTTTTATTTAACATTTGTTCACTGGGAAAGTCCAACTGGGACAGAGTCCATTTTCAGCAGAGACCTGGGGAGAAACACTCCAGACAAATGTCTTTGGAATGTGGGAACAAACCAGAGCACCTGGAATAAACCCACGCAAATGCAAGAAGGACGTGCAGACTCTGCACAGAGGGCACCCCAGCCGATAATTGAACCAGAGAACTTCTTGCTGTGAAGAGACAACACTACCCACTGCACCACTGAATATCCCACACCAATGATTTCATTAGCTTTTCTGAAATGCAGATCAGTACATATGCTATACAAATTCAAAAACATTTACCATTTCGTCAATATAAAGCTGCTAAACAAAATTAAAACATTTATTCCACATAAAAAGATAACCTTTTCAAATAGCATTCATTTTAAATTAATAACACCTACATCTTTCTAATTCTGAAACATGCCTATTCTGCGTATTCAAACTATACCTGACACCTTCTATTGCCTTTTACCTCTGCAGTGGCACCAAGTGCACTCATGATGTGCTTTGAATGCTTTGTCATGTACATGTACATGCACACACACACTACATTGTAAAGGTATCCTGCTGACTCTCATCAGTTCATAGAGATGGCTTAGCACTGTGGATTGTATTATATATATATAGTGCAGCATTTTAAGAAAGGATTTACTTTTGAAAGTAAGATAGTTGCATAATGGCAGTACAAAGTGATACAATTGTGGATATTTTGTGTTTTTATTCACAGTGGAGGAAGGTCACAAGGTTGCAGACTATGTTCCCTAACTCTGTAAAATTTGAGTTACCTGCCACCTACAAGGGAGTATTGCTTAAATATATTATGATTATAGTGTAATTGTGGCTGCTGCCTAGATACGTGTTTAAAATTGCTGAAAGTTTTAGAATGCATAAGACTTCCATGCCTGTATCAGCAAGACACAAACACATTAATAGATGAATTTAATTTCATTTCAGATTAAAGCAAGCAGTGTATTTTGTTTATTATATATTTTCTGCACAACACATCATTTAAGAAAATTGTGTTTCATGTCTCCTTAGACATTGTATTTCAGGGTAGATAGCTAAATGATTGTATTTTTTATCTGTAAAACTGTGCCATGAAAGAAATGTAATGCCCCAGTTTTAAGGGGTGGTACGAGATATATATAAGCTTGCATCCACTTCATCATTGTTACACAGAAAAAAAGCAAAGGTGGCCTTTATATTTATGTTATTCTCATCTTAAGTTGTTAAGAATGTTTTTTTATATACCTACATGTGGGTATTTGCAGCATTATGATAGAAAATTTCTTTCTTACTTTAGACTGTGTACCCTAACTTTGAAGAAACTAACTGTGCTAAAAGAGCTAGACAAAGATCTGAACTCCATAGTCATTGCGGTAAAAATCCAGGTAAGAACTGAAGTTCCTACTAAAGTTACATGATGTGACAGATATTTTGTGTAATGTAATGTATGTTTGTAACTTTAAGTGCTGAAGAAGCTGGCCACATGCAGTCAGTGTCCTTATTATTTGTGTGTTTTCAAATACCATCAGTGTTCAACAAACACACTGCCTTAGTGGCAGATGGGTAGTAGTGCCCTGCTTCTGTCCCTCTGGCTATCTGTCAAAGCTTAGAACTTCTCCCACTGCCTGCCTGTGAGGGTAAAGAATCAGTCACCTGGCAGGACCAAGTCAGCTTTTCACACTCAAAGACAGAACTGTTTCAGTTTTCTTGTGCCATAGTCAGAGGAAAAATTCTTGGGATATTGTTTTTCTCAAACTGTGACATCAGCTACAGAGCTTAGGTTTATAGGTTCATAGGTGTGTACTAGGCTAATGGCCCTGGAGCTTTTACAAGCCTAGACCATAGAAGTGCCCTGGCATCGTACCCCACAACGTTAGCTTAGATAAGAAATTCCTTTGGGTTTTATTACAGTGAAATTCCTTTGGTTTTATTACAGTGCTTGAATAATGTATTCGTCTGTTTTGACTGTTTTTTTTCTGATTATAACTGCTGTAAATGCTTCTGTTTTTACATTTACTAGCACATTAAGGCCTGTTAATTTAAAGCTTCATTTAAAAGTTTTGACTGGAAAACTTGGTAATATTGCATTTTTTTTTCTTTGGAGGCTATGATTATTTGAGATGGCTGCATAGGATTACAGCGTATTAAATGATTTTATTTTCGTTTAAATTATGATTTTTGTGCCATTTTTTATGTTAAACATTTCTGACAAGTTTTTCATCAGTTTATGATTTATTTCTTGTCTAATACTGTTTTAGGCTGCATTTAATCATTTGGACTAAAACTAGCCCTTTTTTTTTTTTTTTTTTACAAAACTAGGGAGTTTATGTGCATGTATTTTGTACTTGAACTGTGTTACTAAAACTGTCATTTTATCCAGGGCAGTCTTTAGAATAGTAATCCCTGCAAAATAGACTTCAGTGTGCTTTTGGTGATCTTCTTATACTAAATATTTGTGAAAATAATTTTTAATCAGTTTATTATTTATTTCTTGTCTAAAACGTTTTTTTTTTCTATGTCCATTTGTTTGGACTGAAACTAGCCCCTTTTTATACAAAATCAGGGGCCTTTTGTGGATGATTTTTGTACTTTGAACTACTGTCATTTTTTCAGTACAGTGTTCAGAATAGTATCCTTACAGAAGTAGTCTTTAGTTTGCTATTAAGAGGGAGAAAAGTGGGATTTGTGTATCTTCTTACTGGACTGACCGTGCAACCAGTATTTGCTATTGAGCTGTCTAGTTTCTTGTCCCTTGACTTGATGGACTCAGAGTCCAGCCCAATTGTCTTCTCCTTCTGCACCTTAAAAACAAAAGAGTAAATAAAAAATATATATGCCCTAGCCTACGGTTTGTGACTCCATAGTATATTTAGCTTCAGGCAGGCCATTGGACCACTTGCCTTCTGTTAACTCCAGATCCCCTGGGGTGGTCATAGTACCACAGCTGTGTATGACACGAGACAGAAACATCCTCCAGAGGTAAACCATTGCCTACTGCAGGTATGGGAGAACCAAACATTTTAGGTTCCAAGGAAGTCAAGGGTGCAGAATCTGTTGCCAATATTGACACTCCTCTGTCAGGGGATTCCCCCATTAGTGTTGTGTATGCCAAAAAGAGGCAGAAGATTCACCAGGTGGTGGGACAACAGTCTCTGACTGTTTTTTCACCTGAGGTGATAGCTGTGGCTAGATCCATTATTTAAGCAGTTGACTATGGGATATGTACCCAAGCTATGAGTAAGGATGGAGCTTCCACCACTGATCATTCTACTAAGCATCCTTCTTTTGCAGAAGATTCTGTGCCTGAGGAGTCTGACCTGTCTGAGTCAGATCAGTCAGGTTCCCCTAATGATGAACAGGTACAGGTACCCAAAGAAATGTTTTCTTTTTCCCAAATGTTGACTATATTTATTGATGTATTTAACTGGGAGCTGTCTCTAGCTGCCCCTGAGATTAACAGTGTTTATGATCTCTTGGAGAATGAGGTCCCAGACATTGACAACTTTCCTCCATTAATCTCAGTATTGGAAGTTATCTTCAATAAAACTTGTAGTTCCCTTATCTTTATAGAGGCTTTGCGTCAGAAAATGTTTAAGGTATTTAGAATATCCTCAGCTTTCCCTGGCCTCCATGCCTCTTTGTATGCAGACCCTACTTCAGTGTCCCCATTGACTTTTGGTAATAAGAAGACCATGTCTTTTTCTAATGCAGTCCCTCAAGATAAAATAGGCAATTAGCTATAATCTCAGGGAAAGAAGTTGGCACAGTCCAGCATGGCAGCTTTTAAAGTGTTTAACTGCCAATGTTTTATGTGGAAATTTGTGCTGAAATGCATGTACAGTTTAGACAAGTTTGCTGCATCATTGCCTGCAAAGCAAAAGGCCTGTGTTAAAGATATTGTCTCTAATGTTTCTCAGTTTTAGAAACACCTTACAGGAGGCTGATACTATTTCTAGAAGTGTGTGTGTGTGTGTGTGTGTGTGTGTGTGTGTGTGTGTGTGTGTGTGTGTGTGTGTGTGTGTGTGTGTGTATGGGGGGGGGGTGAAGGTGATGCTATTTCTGGAAAAGCAGCATTGTCAGTGGTGATTAGGAGGTATGCATGGTTGCACTTCCAGAATTTTTCTGATGAGTTAAAAAATAGATTTTGAATGCACCCTCTTGACTGATGCTAATCAGATTCTTAAACACTGGGATGACCGAGGTAAAGTGATGCAAAGAGTGTCAAAAATGTTCCATATTCCCATATCCTCCCCCTTTAAGCTAGATAATGTTTGATAGCCTAACAAACAGAAGTCCTAGCTGAACAAGAACCAAAGCAATGAAAGGAAATAGCAAGATGACAACTCCACCAAGCCAAACAAGAAGGGTCCCTTTCCCAAAAACGATACCTCCCCTCCCAACTTATGACTGTGCCAAGGAGCGGCACACACCGTTATCAAGTCCCTTGTCAGGTGCCTCATCTCTCAAGTTAGCTCTCAACAAGGTGACCAGGCTATCAGTGGTTTTCGATAAAAGGGTGCTAAACATTGTTGGCATGGGTTACAAATGGCAGTGGAGTGACTACCTGTCTCCATTCGGGAGGGGTATTTCCCCTCATCTGCAAGACCAGACTTTGTTATCCCTTCCTATTCTCCAGGAAATGCTGGACTCAGGGGTCATAGATTTTGTCCCTTCTTCTGAAAGAATGAGCATTTTCTACTCCAGAATTTCCTTGCTTCCAAAAAAAGAGCAGTCATGGAGACCAGTTTTGGACCTTTCTTTTCTGAATACATTTGCCAAGGTCCCCAAAATCAAGATGTTCACCTGCAGACAGTGCTTTTCTCTGTTGACAGACAACTGCTTCATGGAGACCCTGGACTTGAAGGATGTCTATCATCATATCCTCATTGCTCATTGCTTTAAGAGATATCTGAGATTTGTTGTGTCTGCTTTGCACTATGATTTTTGTGTATTGTCATTTTAGATATCCACTGCATTGTGAATGTGCACCGAATACCTTTCTCCAGTAGTGGCTCACTGTCAGACACGGGACATTCAGGTCTTTCAATGCTTGGACAACTTGTTGATGGGTGCAGTCTGCATCCAGGTGTTTGGAATCGCTAGAGATGGTCTCAACCTTAATCTCCCATCTAGGGTTCAAGTTGAACCTCCAAAAGCCATGTCTGACACCCTCACAAAGACTCAGCTTTCTGGAATGCGTGATCAACTCCAACAAGAGAGTGTTGCTTCAGAGAGAGAGATTTTTTTAAATTCTTAGATTCATAGCATCCACGACTTTCATGATACTATTAGCTCATCTTCACATGAAAAAAATTCAGTGGTATGCCCACAATGGTTGGACCTAGCATCTCCATTGCCTAGAATCCCAGTTGCAGGTGCTGCCTTTCATCAGACCAGAGTCACAGTGGTGGAGAGATCAGTTGAGTATCAGTTCAGGGCTTCCTTTGGTGCCAGTACAGTATGTCCAGATTCATCTCATTTCACCTGGGAAGCTTTGTCATTGGGGATGCAAGCCACTTGAGGGCCCAAGGATGTATGGAAGCACATCAGTATCATGCAGATGTTGGCAATGATTCATGCCTCGAAAGTCCTTCACCACCTTTGGACTCCAGATCCTCTTCTAGTGGTTACAGACAACATCACCGTGACGTGGTACCTCAACAAACAAGAGAGTACAAGGTACTATCCTCTGTGCCAGTTGACAGTGAAAGCCTATGAGTAGGCTTCTTGGTATTCTTTGACTCTTCAAGCATCCTATATACCATTAGAGCTGAACATTGTGGCAAATAAATTAGGCAGATCCTGAGCAATTCTGCATGAGTGGAAGCTCAAGGCACTGGTGTTCCAGGATCTAGTCCAGATGAGGGGAACATCTTAAATAAAGCCGTTTACCTCCTTTCAAAACGTACAGCTGGAGAAATTCTGATGTTCTTCGTGTTTCACTGTTGCAGTCATTACATTTGGGTAATCTGCTGGCAGGTTGCCCACAGTCGGCCTGATTAACAAAATCTTGGGTCCTGCATCGGTTGTCCCTTCTTCCATGACGTCAGGTTGTCAGGGGTATAAAACATGCAGCTGACACCATTACATCAGTCTTTCTTGCTGCCCGGTGCCCGAAGCAGAAGCATTTTGCAAGTGCCAGTCGGCCGACTCCTGAAATTTGCGTTTTCGAGTTTCAGAACAGAAGTCTTCAACTAAAAAGCTAAGTACCCCTTTGGGGAAACTTTTTCTTGCTCCTTACCGATGTCAGTAAAAGTTAATAATTGTATTACTTGTGGGAAACAAATACCTCATAAGAATTTTCACTTGTACTGTATTTCTTGCCTAGGCTCTGACCACGACATACCTTACTGTCGGTTCTGTGCTTTATTTAATCAAAGCACTATCTGTCGTCGGTACATTTTTGCTTCTAAATATTTTGGATCACGGTTTAATTATCTAGAAATGACGTTGGTTAGCAATCTGACTACCGGAATACCTAAAAAACGCAAAGAAAAAGGCAGAGACAGGCCGTTAAGGTCCAAAACTTCCCCTCATCTGGACTAGATCCTGGAGCACCAGTGCCTTGAGCTTCCACTCATGCAGAATTGCTCAGGATCTACCTAATTTATTTGCCACAATGTTCAGCTCTAACTAAATAAAACTATCTCTCTTACTCCTTGAGACACTTCTCACTATTTGTCTTCTCTTCTCCCTCACTACTTCTCTACCTGTTATCTGTATTGTTTGCTTTTTTTTTCCACTTTTAATCCCTATCTTTTCCCATACTTTCTTTTCACTCTACTTTCCTTACATACTTTCCTTTATTTACTATCCAATCAGCTTTTTTCTTTTTTCTTCCTTCTCTTTCTCAATTTGTACAATGTCATGTAGATAGTATTGTGTGTCATAGGAATTAACTCCTGTAGTAGTACTTTACATTGAAGGGTTTACTAGTTTTTGTTTTTTATTGCAAACCATATTACTAACTCTAATATTATTATTACTGTTATTATTATCATTATTCTATTTTGGTATGATAGTTTTGCTGTATGTATCTCACTCTGTGGAGCTTTTCTCCCCGGGCTGCTACTGAAAATGGAAATTTCTCCAGCTAGACTAGCCCAGTCAACAAATGTAAAATAAAATAAATAAAACTGTCGACGACGTTTCTCCTAAGTCAGTCGCCAGTTCGCCGGTACTCAGTGAGGCGCTTTCACAGCCCCTGATACCCACTACTTCTGATTCACAGGCTTCTACTGAGACCCATTCGGAGTCCGGTATGCCACGAGATGCTTCAGTTATGGAACCTGCAGATGTCTCTACCTTGGATGGGTCCGGAGCCACTGTGCAGGCACTGGCTTCTGAGGGTGTATTCAGGCCTACAGACTTGTATATTAAACCAACGCCATCTTCAATATTAAGGCCAAAATCCCGATCTATGTCTAAAAAACTGACACCTAGGCCATATGTGCAGGCCCCTATGCCTAAAAAAACAAATGATCAAAATGGCTGAAGATTTAATTACTCTAATCAGGGGTAGCCAACCTCCACCTTCAAAGAGGCCTAGGGCTGATCTTGACTATGAATCTTCTGAACAGGATTCTATTATTTCTGACTCTTCTAATGAACAGGATTTGTCTATACCTACTTATGAGGACTCTGATGCAGAGGATTCCATTCCTTCTGCTTCTCCCCCTGAGGATTTTTCTTTTGGGGAAACTTTACATACCTTAAGGGAACATTTCCGCTGGGAAAGTCAGGATTTTTCTGAATCCAAAAAGAGGCTTAGGGATTTTCTTCTTCTTCCTCAGCATAGGCCTTTGGCTATTCCTCCTGTACTAGACATTGTTGATGATGTGTTTTCAGAATCCAGTATGGCCCCTGATTCTCTGCATCCGGCCCCTTGTAAGCCAGACAGATACTACAGGGTTCCTGATTCCCACAAATTCCTTTTCAGAAATCCTGTTGCGGACCCTGAAACCATTTCTTAGTGGCCCAAGGGCATTAAGGCTTCGTCTGCTAAAAATCCTACCCCTTCTGATAGAGACTCCAGGGCACTGGATAGATGGGGAAAAAAGGTTTATACTTCTGCAACCTTGGCAATCAGGGCTTTAAACTGTCAATTTCATATGCTAAATATCAACAGCATATCATGGGACTGCTTAAACAGAAAATGATGTTGATTTCTGACTGTGTGGAAAATAAAGATTTACAGGATTTATTGCATTCAGCTGAACAAGTTGGAAAACATATTTTGCAATGTGGTTTTGATTCTTTGGAGGCCTCTTGCAGGGCTGCTGTTACTGGGTCTGTACTTAGAAGGCATGCTTGGCTTAAGGAGCAATCTCTGCCTGATCATGTTAAAGTAAAATTGCTGGATGCTCCTTTGCAGCAGGACCGTCTGTTTGGCAATAAGGCTGAAGAAGTTCTAAAAAAGATGGAAAATAAGGCTAAATCTATGCAGACTGTGAAAGATTTCTTACAAGTACAACCTCCAAGATTTAGTAGGCATGGGCCTACTAAGAACTGGTCCTTTCCAGTTCCTTCCAGAGCCACTCAAGCCAGACCCAGACATGCCAAAAGCACCAAGTTTTAGTCCCAAGGGACTTTCAAAACTAAGCAATGTGGTGCCTCCTCTTCCAAATCTGGAAACAACAAGACACCTCCCTATGGTAAACAGTCTTAATGACTTTCCTTTACAATTACCAAGCACTTACCTTTTAGCCACCCCTTTGGGGGGAAAACTGGCACTTCATGCAAAAAACTGGCAACTTATAACCCAGGACAAATGGGTTTCACATAGTGTCCCAGGGATACAGATTTAATTTCCACACGTTGCCAACTCCAAGTGGATGGCCAGACCTGCCCCCAAATCAGAGGGCAGAGACTCAGAAACAAGTACTTTCCCTCTTAAACATGGGGGCTATTCAGCTAGTACCAGAAGGAGAAAAGGGACAAGGTTTCTATTCCAGACTTTTCCTGGTACCCAGAAAAGACAAATCATGGCTTCCATTTCTGGCCTTGTCTACTCTAAACACTTTCCTGGACATTCCAAAATTCAAGATGCTGACTCTTCACCAGTTACTTCCTATGCTAGGCAAAGATGCCTGGTTGGCAACTCTAGAGCTAAAAGAGGCATACCTGCATATCCCAATCAGGGAATCTTGCAGAAGATACCTCCACTTCAAAGCAGGCTTTTTGCATTATCAGTTGTCTGCACTGCCCTTTGGCTTATCTACTGCACCCAGAGTCTTTACAAAGTGCCTGGCTCCAGTAATTGCTTTTTGCAGGCAAAGAAATATTCAAATTTATCCATACCTGGACGATTGTCTAATTCATGCAGAAAACAAGGCCATTCTTCTAAAACATCTGGCGTTTGTAAAAAGGGTTCTAACTTGTTTAGGGTACACCATAAATAAAAAGAAATCACAACTAGTACCCTCTCAAAAAATAACATTCCTGGGTGCAAGCTTAAATACAACTGCCCGGTTGGCTTACCTTACGCCAGAAAAGCAAATTCAGTTGGTGACTTGCTTCAAACAGGCGGTCACAAAAACCCTGCTATCAGCAAGACAAATACTGCAAGCCTTGGGGTTCATGGCCTCCTGCATTCTTCTGATTCCATATGCAAGACTGCATATGAGGAAACTTCAGTGGTACTTAAAAGGTTTATGGAGTCAACATTCTCACAGCCTGGAAACAATGATTCCTATCATACCTTGCCTGCAACTAGAGTTCCTATGGTGGGCAGAGGCCTGCCACCAAAACAAGGGACTGCCATTCACACCACCCCCTGCCGCCCAAACCCTAACTACAGACGCATCAGACTATGCATGGGGGGCTCATCTGGCAGGGAAGTGAATTCAGGGCAAATGGAGCTCGAATCAAATGCACCTTCTTATCAATCAAAAAGAAATGCTAGCTGTACAGAAAGCACTGACAGCCTTCAAGGACTACCTTCATCCAGGGCAACTAATGGTAAAGATGGACAACACCACAGTTATGTGGTACATAAACAAGCAGGGGGGTACTCATTCCTACCCCCTCTGCAGACAAGCCATGGCATTGTGGAACACGGCCTTGAGCTATCAAGTACAACTACAAGCCCAATTCCTGCCAGGAAAGCTGAATATTTTGGCAGACGATCTAAGCAGAAATCTCATGGACCCACACGAATGGAAACTGGAACCATGGATTTTCAACATGTTGACACGCAAATGGGGGAGTCCAGACATAGATCTCTCTGCCTCACCCCAGAACTACCAGATGGACAAATTTTGCACAAGAACTCCTCACCTAAAAACCTGGAAAGTGGATGCTCTGTCCTTCAGCTGGGAAAACCTATCAGTCTATGCTTTTTCCCCTCTGCCTTTGCTCTCCAAAGTTTTACTAAAAGCAAACAGGACAAACCAAAGATGATTTTGCTTTCTCCAGACTGGCCTTGCCAACACTGGTACCCACTCCTATGCAGTCTGTCACAACTTTCTCCATGGCACCTGCCTCAGACACCTTCTTTGCTGTCTCAGCAGAACAACCAAATTCTGCACCCTCAGCTCCAAACATTGAATCTTGCAGCTTGGCTAATCACTTAAATTCCCCCTTAGCATCCCTCAGCAAACCTCTGATGGATGTCATTTTGGAGGCGAGAAGACCTAGTACCAGAAAATCCTATGCTGACAAATGGAAAAGATTCTGTGCCTGGAATCAATCTCAAGGGATGACCACAGCAGTGCCCAATTTACCTCAGATTTTGCAATACTTAACTGAGGTGCTTCACAAGGGCCTATCTTTTTCTTCCATAAAAATCCATGCCTCAGCCATTTCAGCTCATTACAACACAGAACCACCCCTCTTCTCTCATCCTCTGTTAAAGCAGTATCTCAGAGGGGCCAAAAACTTAAGGCCGCCCAGGGGAGCTCCAACCCCTGCTTGGGACCTTAACTTTGTATTGGAAAAACTCACTCTACCTCCTTTCAAGCCAGCTGCTACTGCATACTTAAAATTCCTTTCCTGGAAAACAGCCTTCCTTTTAGCAATCACTTTGGCTAGAAGGATTTCTGAATTACAGGCCCTTATGGTAGTGGAGCCTTTCATCATCTTTCATGCGGACAGGGTGTCACTCAGGACCAACCCATCCTTCATGCCCAAGGTGGTATCCAGTGTGGCTCTTAATCAGTCCATTCATTTACCAACTTTCTTTCCCTATCCACAGAACAAAGGGGAGCAGATTCTGCATTAATTGAATGTACACAGACAACTTAGATTTTACTTGGACACGACTAAATCTCAAAGAAAATCTGAACAACTGCTGGTAGCATTTGCTGCAGGAGCAGAGGGAAAGGCTATTTCAAAGCAAACCATTTCCAAATGGATAAGCCATTGCATTAATTTCTGCTATAAGCACCATAGAAAACCTATCCCCCAGGGGATCAGATCCCATTCCACCAGGGCTGCATCTACTTCTACAGCCTTTCTCAGAGGTGTTCCTAAAAGGGATATTCTAGAAGCTGCTACCTGGAGTTCAGTTCATACTTTCAGCAAACACTACCACTTACCAATTTCTCTGAATCCAGAGCTGGCTTTCCACTGCTGTCTTGCAGGGCCTTGTAGCCGGTCCTAATACTGTATAAATCTATCCTCGCAACCATAGCTTTGGGAATCTACCCAGATGTAATGACTGCAACAGTGAAACACGAAAAACAAAGTACAGTTGTGTACACTTACCATAAATGTAGATGTTTGAGTGTATTCACTGTTGCAGTCCTGGTTGCCCTCCCTCCAGCCCCCTGTTTTTTTCTCTTAGTATGCGTCTCCTTTACATTTCTACACTTAAAAGCCTTTTTGGTGTATTTGCTTTTGTTTGGAGTTATATATTTTTGTGTTTTAAATTGTTTATATATTTTGCTCCCCATTTGGGGGGCACCTGATATTTGGGGCAAGAAAAACTGATGTAATGGCATCGGCTGCATGTTTTATACCCCTGATGACCTGACATCATGGAAGAAGGGACAGCAACCAATGCAGGACCCAAGACTTTGTTAATCAGGCCGACTGAGGGCAACCTGCCAGCAGATTAACCAAATGTAATGACTGCAACAGTGAATACACTCGAACATCTACATTTATGGTAAGTGTACACAACTGTACTTTCCACACAGCCTTGCAGTCATGTTAGGAGGACAGATGCATCCTCATTGCCTTAAATGGGACTGTTCCTATATGCATTTCCCCCCATTCCACTGATTCACAAGGTACTTCTGAAGGTTCAAAGAGAAATGCCAGAGATCATTGTGATGACCCCGTATTGGTCCAGGCAATCTTGGTTCTCCCTTTTAATAGTATTGGCCAAGGGCAATTACCACAAACTTCCTTACGAGCTGGATCTGCTCACACAGTCTCAGAGGTGACTGATGCACCCAGATTTGGAGAAACTTCTTTTGGTAGCCTGGATGATTCAATCGATTTAGGCACTTGTTTTAATGAGGAGTACTTAATGATGCCACGTATACTGAGCCTGTGGACATAGCTAACCTGTTAGCCTACAGGTTCTATGAAAACTTCACTGTCGTGTCATTCCTACCACCTGTCCCCTACCTTGTATCGCTAAAAAGCAGGTCGGAAACACTCTCTTCAAGGCCGAGAACACAGCATCTATGGGACGTGATAACTTCCCAGGCTATGACCTACATGGGCTCCAACAAGAATTAGCAACACTATTGGTTACTCTTTTCACTCATAGTCTAAGCACTGGCTTTGTCCCAGCGGAATAGAAAATGGCCACCATTATCCTCTTGCACAAAGGTGGTGCTTCGATAGACCCCCGGGAACTATAGACCTATTAGCCTGACTAGCCTTACCTGCAGGGCCATAAAGTGAATCATCATGGACCTTATCAGAAAAGATATAGGTAATCTCCAAACATTTGACCCTACTCAGTTTGGATTTGTTAAAGGGAGATTATGCCTGTTAAACCTGGTGGACTTCTTCGAGATAGTCACCAAGGCCCTGGTCAAGGGGAAATCTGTGCATACAACCTACCTAGACTTAGCCAAGGCTTTTGATACTGTCCTCCACTCAGGCATCATTGACAGACTCACCCAGCTAGGTATCAATGCTTATATAGTTAGATGGGTTGCTAACTGGGTCACTGATAGAACCCATATGGTCAAAGTAGGGGAATCCACCTCCAGCAGCAGACCAGTAACCAGTCGTGTTCCACAAGGATCAGTCCTGGAACCTCGGGTCTATGTTAAATGCTTGAAGAGACATAACATCGAACGCCTCTTGAGTGACACGTAAACGCCGACAGCACTAAACCGCGAACATTCAAAACAGTGATTTCTTTCCATGGGAGGGAAATCGCTAGCACCAAAAACACATACACACAGTTACAAACATAACTAAGTGGAGTGCTTCACCCCCCCCCATGCCCCCCCCCCAACTAAATATACCAGCTGCAAGATCACACTACAGTAGGGTAAAGGGAAATGTCATTGCTTAGGCCAAGCGATTTTCTTTCCCTGGGAAAAGAATCGCTTACCTGAGCCTTTGCTATTTTCAGATTTCGGTCTATATGTGTTGGTGAAACGGCATTCGCTGTAATGCCGTTTTGCTGATCTAATATAGACCCGGGACCTCTACTGTTTGAGATCTAATTCTCTGAAGTATAAGCAAAAACTAAAGGTCTATGGCTGACAAAGTTTGCTGATGACTGCAAACTGGGTGCGGTCATAGAATCTCCAAATGATGGCAACATCCTACAAGAGAGTGTTACACAAACAAATGATTGGTGCCAAAGTCATGGCCTTAAACTCAATGGAAAAATATATTGTCATCCATTTCAGTAAGAGCGATGTTCCTGCTAACTACTACATCAGTAGGAACACCCTAAGTACACCGTCGGTGGTGAGAAACCTAAGCACACAGATTGACAGCAACCTTTACCTTTGATCACTATATCTCCACAGTGGTAAGAAGGGCATTCTGTATATTGCTCATCTGATAAGTAAGGGCATTGCCAACAGAAAAAAAGAAGTTATAACCTCCCTGTACTCTTCTCTCATCAGGCCTATAATTGAGTACAACACACCTTTTGGAATGTACCTTTCCAAGCACCTGCAGCAATTAGATAGACCACAAAGGTTCCTCACAAGGTAAATTCAAGGTCTTCAGTGTCTGTCCTATGTGGATCATCTGAAATCACTGTCATTGTATTCTGTTTCATACAGACTACTCAGAGGTGATCTCTGCCTTGCATATTAGGCAACCTCTGACCCTGCTTTATTGGAAATGCTGCATATCCACAAGTCAAATGGTACACGGGTTACTCGCTGTAAAGACCTTAACCTGGTATGTGACATTAGTAGAACCTGCTGGAGGGACAGATTTGTCTCCCAGAGGTTACCACACCTTTGGAACAGACTTCCATTTCATGTCAAACAGAGCACCTCATTGGCCGTCATCAAATGCAATCTGGACGATTGACTGGGTAACCGTAAATTCACCTGGGGGATTCCACCTGTGTCCCTCCTATTGGACAGGGGCAACAGGTGCTGATCATGAAAATAAGGATAGAACTTGGCTAGGCTTGTAAGAGCGCAAAGATCATTAGTCTGGTAACTTCCTATGACCCTGTGTGCCGCAGATGTTAAAGGTGGCCAGAAAACGTGCTACTAGAAAATCTTATGTTTACATATGGGTGACATCTTCTAAGTCATGTCTAAATGTAAAACAGAGAATTCACTGTCTTGAAATATTTGCATTAGCTACTTCACAATGACTTATTGTATGTGTCCGTTAAGGTGCATTTAGTGCACAGCTCTGCTTGTCGGTCAGTGGATCCTCCTCCTTCTTATTTTCTTTTGGTTCATGAAAGGAGTATTGCATATGAGATGCCCTCACAAGGAAATTCCTCCTTTGTGGGTCCTAAATTATGTTCTTGAAAAATTGACCATACCATCTTTTGAACCAGCAGCTCATGCTGATCTCAAGTTCTTAACAATGTTTATTGCCATGGCATCTGCAAGTCAGGTTTCAGAGTTGCAGTCTGTCATGGTGGGACAACTTTATCCGATTTGCCACAGGGACAGGATTGTTTTATGCACTAATCTTTCTTTCCTGCTGAAAGTGGTCTCAGAATTTACTCTCAAGCAGTCTGTTAATCTCCCTGTGTTCATTCCAGAACCTAAGAATAAGAGAAAGAAGATACTTCATATCCTGTATGTTCAAAGGCAGTTCAGGCACTACCTTGACAGAACGAAACCCTTTAGGAAGACCAAAAGGCTTTTGTATTTCATTTTTTGAAACAAAGAAAGGGCAGCCTGTCTTTAAGCAATCCATTGCACATTGGTTGCCCTTTGATATCGTTTTTTTTTTGTTGTTGCATCCACCATGGAAAGGCAAATCCAGGCAAGGTAAAGGCACATTCCACCAGGGCTTTTTCTTCTACTGTGGCATATTGGAAAAGAGTGGACTCTGGAAGTATTATAGAGGCAGTGACTTGGTCCACCACCCATACCTTCACAAAGCACTACAAACTGGATGCTTTTTCTAGTTTCAGAGGAGGAGGTTTCATAAGGACCATTCTCCAGGGGCTCCTGGACCATTTAACTTCCTCTTCTTAGTCGGGTAAACTTTGGGAATCTACCCATATGCCAGTAAGGCAGTGTGTTTATTGAACATGGTACAGTTGCATAAGTTCCACTTACCTGTAACAATAGATGTTCATACAACACACTGACTTACTGGCAGTTTTCTCCCACCACCCCCCTTTTGTTAGGTGGATGTACTTAATTGCAGGAGTTGCTGTTGTGTTTTGGTTCAGCAATCTTTTTTGTCATGTGTGTGATTTTTGGTTTGGAACAGTAGGTATTTGCAAAACTTGATGTTCTTCGTGTTTCACTGTTGCAGTCATTACATTTGGGTTATCTGCTTGCAGTAGCCCTCAGTCGACCTGATTATTAAAGTCTTGGGTCCTGCGTCGGTTGCTGTCCCTTCTTCCATGACGTCAGGTCGTCAGGGGTATAAAACATGCAGCCGACGCCATTACATCAGTATTTCATTCTGTGCGGTGCCCGAAGCAGAAGCAGTTTGCAAGTGCCGGTCGGCCGACTCCTGAAATTTTCGTTTTCGAGTTTCAGAACCGAAGTCTTCAACTAAAGCTAAGTACCGTGTTGGGGAAACTTTTTCTTGCTCCTTACCAATGTCAGTAAAAGTTAATAATTGCATTACTTGTGGAAAGCAAATACCTCACAAAGATTTTCATTCGTACTGTATTCCTTGCCTAGGCCCTGACCATGACGTACCTTGCTGTCGGTTTTGTGCTTTATTTAATCAGCACACTATCCGTCGTCAGTATATTTTCACTTCTAAATATTTTTGTTTTCGGTTTAATTATCCAGAAATGTCATTAGTTAGCCATCTGACTACCGGGATTCCGAAAAAATGCAAAGATAAAGACAGAGACAGGCCTCCGAGGTCCAAAGCTGCCGACGACGCTTCTCCTAAGCCAGTCGCCAGTTCGCCGGTACTCAGTGAGGCGCTTTCGCAGCCCCTGATACCCGCTACTTCTGACTCGCAGGCCTCTACTGAGACCCATTCAGAGTCCGGTATGCCACGAGATGCTTTAACTATCGAACCTATGGATGTCTCTACCTTGGATGTGTCCGGAGCCGCTGTGCAGGCACCGGCTTCTGAGGATGCATTCAGGCCTATGGACTTGCATATTAAACCAATGCCTCCTTCTTCATTTAGGCCAAAATCTCGAACCATGCCTAAGAAACCGACGCCCAGGCCACATGCTCAGGCCTGTATGCCTAAAAAACAAATGATAAGAATGGTTGAAGATCTTATAACTCAAATCAGGGGGAGCCAACCTCCCCCTTCTAAGAGACCTAAGACTGAAGTTGTTTATGAATCTTCTGAACAGGATTCTGATTTTTCTGATTCTTCTGATGATCTGGATTTGCCCTTATCTACTTATGAGGATTCTGATGCAGAGGACTCCTCTGCTTCCCCTCCAGAGGATTTTTTTTTTTTGGTGAGACCTTACATACTGTAAGGGAGCATTTCCACTGGGAAAGCCAGGAGATTTCGGATTCAAAAAAGAGGCTTAGGGATTTCTTACTCCTCCCTCAGCACAGGCCTTTAGCTATACCTCCTGTACTTCACATTGTTGATGATGCCTTTTCAGAATCTAGTTTGGCCCCTGATTCTTTGCCTCCTGCTCCCAGAAAACCTGACAGATATTACAGGGTTCCTGATTCACACAAGTTCCTTTTTAAAAATCCTATTGCGGATCCAGAGACTATTTAACAGGGACCCAAGGGCATTAAGGCTTCTACTGCTAAAAATCCTACCCACTCTGATAGAGACTCCAGGGCGTTGGATACATGGGGTAAGAAAGTTTACACTTCTGCAACCTTGGCCATTAGGGCTTTAAACTGCCAGTTTCATATGTTAAAGTATCAACAACATGTTATTGGATTGCTTAAACAGAAAATGATGTTAATTCCTGACTGTGCTGAAAATAAAGAATTACAGGATTTAATGCATTCTTCTGACCAGGTTGGAAAACATACTTTGCAATGTGGATTTGATTCATTAGAGGCCTCTTGCAGGGCTGCTGTTACTGGGTCTGTGCTCAGAAGGCATGCTTGGCTTAAGGAGCAAGGTTTGCCTGATCATGTTAAAGCTAAATTGTTGGATGCTCCCTTAAATCAGGACTGCCTGTTTGGCAACGAGGCTGAGGAAGTTGTTAAAAAGATGGAATATAAAGCTAAATCTATGCAAACTGTTAAAGATTTCTTACAAGTTCAGCCTCCTAGATTTAGTAGGCACTGGCCCTCTAAAAACTGGTCCTTTCCAGCCCCTTCCAGGTCTTCTCAAGCCAAACCCAGACACAGAAGAAACCTCAGGTTTCAGTCCCAAGGGACTATCTCAATGACTTGCTTTTAAAACTTCCAAGCACTTCTCAACTGAATACTCCTTTAGGTGGAAAGATTGGTCTGCAGGCCAAAAACTGGAAAATCATTACCCAGGACAAATGGGTTTTAAACATAGTGTCCCAAGGATACAGATTTCATTTCCATCTGTTACCAACACCAGTCTGGTGGCCAGATCTACCCCCACATCAGTGGGCAGAGGCCCAAAATCAAGTACTCTCTCTCTTAAACATGGGAGCTATTCAGTAGGTACCAGAAGAGGAAAAGGGACAAGGTTTATTTTCGAGACTTTTCCTGGTACCCAGAAAAGGCAATACATGGCGTCCTATCCTGGACCTTTCTATTCTAAACACCTTTCTGGTGATTCCAAAATTCAAAATGCTGACTCTTCACCAGCTGCTTCCTATGCTAGGCAAAGATGCATGGTTGGCAACACTAGACTTAAAAGAAGCATACCTGCACATCCCTATCAGGGAGTCTTGCAGAAGATACCTGCGCTTCAACGCAGGCTACATGCACTATCAGTTCTCTGCACTGCCCTTTGGCTTATCTGCTGCGCCCAGGGTATTCACAAAGTACCTAGCTCTAACAAAGGGGAACAGATACTGTACTCTTTAGATGTGTACAGACAGATTAGATTCTACTTGGACAGGACTAAACCTCAAAGGAAATCTGAACAACTGCTGGTGGCATTTGCTACAGGGGCAGAGGGGAAAGCTGTGGATAGACCACTGCATTTATTTCTGCTATAAGCACCATGGAAAACCTATCCCACATTGCATCAGACCCCATTCAACCAGGGCTGCATCTACCTTTGCAGCCTTTCTCAGGGGCATCCCTACTAGGGACATCCTAGAAGCTGCTACCTGAAGTTCTGTACATACTTTCACCAAGCATTATCATTTGCCAATTTTCTCTAAATCCAGAGCTGGTTTTGCCACTGCAGTCTTGCAGGGCCTTATAGCTGGTCCTAATTCTATTTAAATTCTTCCTCCCAACCTTAGCTTTGGAAATCTACCCAAATGTAATGACTGCAACAGTGAAACACGAAGAATATAGTACAGTTGTGTACACTTACCATAGATGTAGATATTCGAGTTTATTCACTGTTGCAGTCCTGGCTATCCTCCCTCCAGCCCCCTTTCTTCTTTTGCTTATACCTCTACTCTCACTTACTATACTCTAAAAGCTTTTTGGTGTATTTGCTTTTTTGTTGGAGGTATATCCTTGTATTTATAGATTTAATTGCTTCCCATTAGGGGGGCACCTGACATCTGGGGCAAGAAAAACTGATGTAATGGCGTCGGCTGCATGTTTTATACCCCTAACGACCTGATGTAATGGAAGAAGGGACAGCAACCGACGCAGGACCCAAGACTTTGTTAATCAGGCCAGCTGAGGGCTACTGCAAGCAGATAACCCAAATGTAATGACTGCAACAGTGAATACACTCGAACATCTACATTTATGGTAAGTGTACACAACTGTACTTTTTTTCAATCTGCTCTTCCTTTTGGACCATAGAAAATTGAAAGGGTTCTGTCTGTGCACATGAAGGGCTCTCATGGTCCTTCTAGGTGATTGGTTCTTCATCCTGGCATGCAGTGGAAGGAGTTCCGATCTTTGACAGACTGCCAAAGGGAGGGTAGCAGAGCACTACTACCCATATGCCAGTAAGGCGTTGTTTGTATGTACATCTACTGTTAATGTAAGTGGAACTTAACTCAACAGTACTTTACATAGTGTCAGATTAGTTTATTTATTTTGAGAAATGGTGCTGCTGCAGTTGCCAAGAAACCTGTCCCTCTAGGGTAATTTATCTGAGAAATGGAAATTGTGGTTCCAGAAATTTTGTTTATTTCTGACTGTGAGTAGAATATCTGAAAAGCCTAAAAAGCGGAATTCTACATTTTTGCACACTGCAGGAGAAGAAGCCCTGCGAGTTTTTAATATATTTGAATTCCAAGAAAGAGAAAGAGAGAGAGCATTGTGATAAGAAAGAAGTTTCAGAATTACTGTATGCTGAGATAAATCTGCTACATATCCAGAACTGTTCTTTATAAGGTCCAACTGCATATCTTGATGTTTACATTAATAAAAGAATCATGCTAAAGACTAAATTTGGTTAACTGTACAATTAATTAGTGCAAGACAGAATTGTTTTGTAATAGAAATAATCAAAAAAGATTTAAATTGTTTAGAAAATCAGATGTAATGTCAAGTAAAAGTAAATTACTTTTATCACAGTTAAAATAGTTTACTGAAGAGCTTGATATGTGGAATGTTGCGTGTGAGACAGACAGCATTAAAATTAATACAAATAGAACACAATTAGTCATTAAAGTTTTCTAAACTGTAGAAATAAGAAAATATGTTTTTGACAAGTACTGTAAGATATGTGGCTGTAAGGACGATAAAGCGAAATGTGTTGTGATTAACCAAGCGTGGAAAAGCTGTGGATAAAGGAAATGCTAATTTTATAAAATGAAAGCAAAATAAATGTTTTCATTTGGATTACTTGAACTTGAGCAGTCACAAACATGAGTTGTTTGTGGCTACTGAAAATGTATATAAAGTAAACAGTATGCAAGAAAAAAGTACAACAAAGGTATAACCAGAAAACCAGTTAAAATATGGGAAGAAGACCTTAAAATTAAATGCTGAAGTGTAGAGTTTAGACTTGATGCTAGTGCGCGGTATAACGCAATTTCTGTCCAAAAATTCAAAGCATTGAGTTTGAAAGAAAGTAAACTTGAACTTGCATTAGCCCTGATCTCCAGTTTCTATGTAGCTCTCCCAGTGCTGGACAGTATAAATCTATGTATCCCTATTAGAACTTAACTCTAGGCTTAAAACTCCTCCACAGTTCCCAACCCTAGCCCCCGCTTCCTTACCCTAACCATCCAAACTCTACTTCCCTGACCCTAAAGCTCCCAAACATTCCCTAAATCTAAAACTCCATCCCTCTCCTTAAACTTAAATTTCCCTATTGCTCCATAAGCCTAAAACTCCCTCCCACTCTCTAAACCTAAAACTTCCTTTCCGCTTCTTAACCCTAAAACTCCCTTCCGGCTTTCTAACTCTAAAATCTTCCTCCCTTCCCATGGCTGCTTGCCAAGCTCATAATCAAAAGGCCACATGAGCTACAAGGAGCTGTAGTCCCATCTTTATAGTTTTTTTTTTATATAGTTTTTTTTCAAGCGCTTAGTACTTGAGTGCCTGTTGTGAACATATTTCATTCTGGCTAGTTGGTACAAGCACTTCATCAGTTCTGGGACATTTCAGTTGTCAGAAGCTTGGCGTTGTGCATATAATTCTTCAAATGAATGCACAGTTACAGTGTGGATTTAGAAGGCTTTAGAAGAGGTGTTCAAATTGATGATTTGTCTAAAGAGTACAGAGATTTACTTACAAGTCTTGACTGACTACCTGGAATTCTTCATTTTCAGATCAGTCCTGCACTGATGTTCTTCGTGTTTCACTGTTGCAGTCATCACATTTGGGTTATCTGCTTGCAGTAGCCCTCAGTCAGCCTGATTAACAAAGTATTGGGTCCTGCGTTGGTTGCTGTCCCTTCTTCCGTGACATCAGGTCGTCAGGGGTATAAAACATGCAGCCGACACCATTACATCAGTCGATCTTGTGGTGCGGTGCCTGAAGCAGAAGCAGCTCGCAAGTGCCGGTCGGCCGACTCCTGAAATTTTCGTTTTTGAGTTTCAGAACCGAAGTCTTCAACTAAAAGCGAAGTACGACATTGGGGAATCTTTTTCTTGCTCTAAACCGATGTCAGTAAAAGTAAATAATTGCATTACTTGTGGAAAGCAAATACCTCATAAAGATTTTCATTCGTACTGTATTCCTTGCCTAGGCCCTGATCACGACGTACCTCACTGTCGGTTTTGTGCCTTATTTAAACCACAAACTATCCGTCGTCGGTATATTTTCGCTTCTAAATATTTTGGTGCTCGGTTCAATTATCCTGATATTTCTTTGGTAAGCCATCCGGCTACCGACATTCCGAAAAAACGCAAAGGTAAAGACAGAGACAGGCCGCCTAGGTCCAAAGCTGCCAACGATGCTTCTCCTAAGCCAGTCGCCAGTTCGCTGGTACTCAGTGAGGCACTTTCGCAGCCCCTGATACCTGCTACTTCAGATTCGCAGGCCTCTACTGATAGCCATTCAGAGTCCGGTATGCCGCGAGATGTTTCAACTGTGGAACCTCCTGATGTCTCTACCTTGGATGGGTCCGGAGCCGCTGTGCAGGCACCGGATTCTGAGGGTGTATTCAGGCCTACTGACTTGCATATTAAACAGACGCCATCTTTTTCTTCAAGGCCTAAAACTCGAACCATGCCAAAAAACTGACGCACAGACCACATGGTCAGGCCTCTATGCCTAAAAAACAAATGATAAAAATGGCTGAAGACCTTATTACTTTAAGGAGGGGAAGCCAGCCTTCCCCCTCTAAGAGACCTAGGACTGAGTTTGCTTATGATAGTTCTGACCAGGATTCTGAATTTTCTGTTTCCTCTGATGACCCGGATTTACCCTTATCTACCTATGAGGATTCTGATGCTGAGGATTCTATTCCCTCTGCTTCCCCCCAGAGGATTTCTCTTTTGGTGAAACCTTGCACACTCTCAGGGAGCATTTTCATTGGGAAAGTCAGGATTTCTCTGATTCTAAAAAGAGACTTAGGGATTTCTTACTCCTGCCCCAGCACAGGCCTTTAGCCATACCTCCTGTACTAGACATTATTGATGATGCCTTTTCGGAGTCTAGCTTGGCTCCTGACTCTTCACCTCCTGCTCCCAGAAATCCTGATAGATATTACAGGGTCCCTGACTCTCACAAGTGCCTTTTTAAAAATCCTACTGAGGATCCTGAGACCATTTCACAGGGACCCAAGGGCATTAAAGCTACTACAGCCAAAAATCCTACCCCTTCTGATAGAGACTCCAGGGCACTGGATAGATGGGGTAAGAAGGTATACAATTCTGCAACTTTGTCCACTAGGGCCTTAAACTGCCAATTTCATATGTTAAAGTATCAGCAGCATGTTACTGGATTGCTTAAACAGAAAATGTTGTTGATTCCTGATTGTGCTGAAAATAAGGATTTACAGGATTTACTGCATTCAGCTGAACAAGTTGGAAACATACTTTGCAATGTGGTTTTGATTCACTAGAGGCATCTTGCAGGGCTGCTGTAACTGGGTCTGTACTTAGAAGGCATGCTTGGCTTAAGGAGCAATCCTTGCCAGATCATGTTAAAACGAAATTACTGGATGCTCCCTTAAACCAGGACCACCTGTTTGGCAACAAGGCAGAAGAAGTTCTTAAAAAGGTGGAGGAAAAATCTAAATCTATGGAAACTGTTAAAGATTTTTTACAAGTACAACCTCCAAGGTTTAGTAGGCATTGGCCTTCCAAGAATTGGTCCTTTCCTGCCTCTTCCAGACGTTCTCAGTCCAAACGCAGATCCAGCATAGCTCCCAGGCTTCAGTCCCAGGGTACGCACAGGACTAAGCAGTGGGGGGCCTCCACTTCCAAATCTGGGAGTAATAAAACTCAACCCTATGGTAAACTGTCTCAATGACTTATTTTTTAAAACTTCCAAGCACTTCTCAACTGACTTCCCCTTTGGGGGGAAAGATTGCTCTTCATGCAAAGAACTGGGAACTCATTACCCAGGACATATGGATTTTAAATATAGTGTCCCAGGGATACAGATTTCATTTCCACACATTACCAACACCAAGCGGGTGGCCAGATCTACCCCCAAATCAGTGGGCAGAGGCCCAAAAGCAAGTACTTTCTCTCTTAAGCATGGGGGCTATTCAGATGGTACCAGAAGAGGAAAAGGGACAAGGTTTCTACTCAAGACTTTTCCTGGTACCCAGAAAAGACAATTCATAGCGTCCTATCTTGGACCTGTCTACTCTAAACACCTTTTTGGTGATTCCAAAATTCAAGATGCTGACTCTTCACCAGTTGCTCCCTATGCTAGGCAAAACACCTGGTTGGCAGCACTAGATTTAAAGGAAGCATACCTGCACATCCCAATCAGGGACTCTTGCAGAAGATGCCTACGCTTCAAAGCAGGCTACACGCACTATCAGTTCTCTGCACTGCCCTTTGGCTTATCTACTGCGCCCAGGGTATTCACAAAGTGCCTAGCTCCAGTCATTGCATTTTGCAGGCAAAGAAATATTCAAATATACCCATACCCGGATGATTGTCTAATTCAAGCAGAAAGCCAGGACATACTTTTGAATCATCTGGCTTTTGTACAAAGGGTGTTAACTTGTCTGGGGTACACCATAAATGAAAAGAAATCACACCTGGTACCCTGTCAACAAATTATATTCCTGGGAGCAAGCTTGAATACAACTTCCCAGATGGCTTTCCTCACGCCAGAGAAACAAATTCATTTGACAACCTACTTCAAATAAGTGGCCACAAAAACCCTGCTGTCTGCAAGGCAAATACTACAAGCCTTGGGGTTCATGGCCTCCTGCATTCTTCTAATTCCATATGCAAGATGAGGAAACTACAATGGTATCTAAAAAGACTATGGTGTCAACATTTTTAGGATCTAGAAGCAATGATTCCTATCATACCTTGCCTACGCCTAGAGTTCCTTTGGTGGGCAGAGGTCTGCCACCAGAACAAGGGACTACCATTCACACTACCCCCTGCCGCCCAAACCCTAACAACAGATGCATCAGACTATGCATGGGAGGCTCACCTGGCAGGGAAGTGCATTTAGGGCAAATGGAACGCAAGTCAAATGCACCTGCATATCAATCAAAAAGAAATGTTAGCTGTACAGAATGCTCTGACAGCCTTCAAGGACCACATTCTTCCAGCACAATTAATGGTAAAGACGGACAACACCACTGTTATGTGGTACATAAACAAGCAGGGGGGTACACATTCTTACCCCCTCTGCAGACTAACCATGTCATTGTGGAACACAGCCCTGAGCTACCAAGTGCGTCTACAAGCTCAATTCCTGCCAGGAAAACTAAATACACTGGCAGACAAACTAAGCAGAAACCTCATGGACCCACACGAGTGGAAACTGGAACCAAGGATTTTCAACATGTTGACAAGCAAATGGGGGACACCAGATATAGACCTGTTTGCCTCCCCCCAGAACTATCAATTGGACAACTTTTGCACAAGGACTCCCCACAAACAAGCTTGGAAAGTGGATGCTCTGTCCTTCAGCTGGAAAAACCTATCAGTTTATGCCTTTCCTTCTTTGCCAACAAACATGACTAACCAAGGATGATTTTGATTGCACCAGACTGGCCACGCCAACACAGGTGCCCCCTCTTGCACAGTGTGGCCCCATGGCACCTGCCTCAGACTCCTACCCAGTTGTCTCAGCAGGTGAACCAGATTCTGCACCCTCAACTTCAAACACTGAACCTAGCAGCCTAGCTAATTGCCTAATCTCTCCTTTACCATCCCTCAGTAAACCAGTGATGGATATCATTTTAGAGGCAAGGAAGCCTAGTACTAGAAAATCTTATGCTGAAAAATGGAAAAGATTCTGTGCCTGGAACCAGTCTCAAGGGGTGAGCACAGCAGTGCCCAATTTGCCTCAGATTTTACAATACTTAACTGAGATGCTTCACAAGGGCTTGTCTTTCTCCTCCATCAAAATTCACTTCTCAGCCATTTCAGCTCATTATAACACAGAACCTCCCCTCTTCTCTCATCCACTGCTCAAACAATTCCTCAGAGGGGCCAAAAATTTACGACCACCCAGGAGAGTTCCAACTCCAGCCTGGGACCTTAACTTTGTACTGGAGAAACTCACTCTTCCTCCTTTCGAGCCAGCTGCTACTGCAGACTTAAAATTCCTTTCTTGGAAAACAGCTTTCCTCTTAGCAATCACTTCAGCAAGAAGGGTATCTGAATTACAGGCCCTTATGGCAGTGGAGCCTTTCATCGTCTTTCATGCGGACAGGGTGTCCCTCAGGACCAATTCCTCCTTCATGCCCAAGGTGGTATCCAGTGTGGCCCTTAACCAGTCCATTCATTTGCCAACCTTCTTTCCTACTCCACAGAACAAAGGGGAACTGATTCTGCACTCCTTAGATGTGCACAGACAACTTAGATTCTACTTGGACAGGACTAAACCTTAAAGGAAATCTGAACAACTGCTGGTGGCATTTGCTGCAGGGGCAGAGGGGAAGGCTATTTCAAAGCAAACCATTTCCAAGTGGATAGGCCATTGCATTCATTTCTGTTACAAGCACCATGGAAAACCTATCCCACAGGGGATCAGATCCCACTCAACCAGGGCTGCATCTACCTCTGCAGCCTTTCTCAGAGGCATCCCTACCAGGGACATCCTAGAAGCTGCTACTTGGAGTTCTGTACATACTTTTACCAAGCATTACCATCTGCCAATTTTCTTTAAATCCAGAGCTGGCTTTGCCACTGCAGTCTTGCAGGGTCTTATAGCTGGTCCTAATGCTATCTAAATTCCTCCTCCCATCCTTAGCTTTGGGAATCTACCCAAATGTGATGACTGCAGCAGTGAAACACGAAGAACGTAGTACAGTTGTGTACACTTACCATAAATGTAGATGTTTGAGTGTATTCACTGTTGCAGTAGTGGTTACTCTCCTTCCAGCCCCTTACTTTTTTTGGCTATACCTCTACTCTCCTTTACTATGCTCAAAAGCTTTTTGGTGTATTTGCTTTTTTGCTGGAGGTATAACCTTGTATATTTATAGATTTAATTGCTTCCCATTAGGGGGGGCACCTGACATCTGGGGCAAGAAAAACTGATGTAATGGCGTCGGCTGCATGTTTTATACCCCTGATGACCTGACGTCACGGAAGAAGGGACAGCAACCGACACAGGACCCAAGAGTTTGTTAATCAGGCTGACTGAGGGCTACTGCAAGCAGATAACCCAAATGTGATGACTGCAACAGTGAATACACTCGGACATCTACATTTATGTTAAGTGTACACAACTGTACTTTATCAGTAGTGTAAGCTCATTCCGTTGTAGTAACCTTAGACATCAAGGATGCTTACCATCACATTCCAGTAGCAAATAAATTCAGCAGGTGCTTAAGATTTTCTGTATCTGGGATCACACTGTCAGTTTTCTGCATTACCCTTTGGGCTATCTGTTGCTCCAAGAATGTTTAAAGAGTGCCTAGCACCTGTGGTGGCTCACTGCAGGCTGCAAGGTATCTATATTTTCCTTACTTGGATGATTTGCTGATTATTTGTGCAGAATTGCCCAGATGCCAGGAGTCCTTAACAAATAGTTCATCCTTCCTAACCAATCTGGGGTTTCAGATAAATATACAGACATCCTGCCTGACTCCAACACATGATTAAGTTTTTAGGATGCCTTGTAGACACTCTCATGCAAAAAGCCTTTTTACTTCAAAACAAAGTGAAAACTTATCAGGAAGTATTTCATGAACTTTTCTAATCTGACTCAGGTTTCAGCCAAAGAATTCCTCAGAATTCTAGACCTTATGGCTTCTGTGATCCAGTGATAGCAGTTGTCAGGCTACATGCGAGAAAGTGGTTCCTAAAAACACGCAGATGAAGCATCTTCTTCCCCTAGATTTTCATATCTCAGTGCTGGAATATTTAAAGCTAGAACTGTAGTGTGGGATGGATCATATGGCTGTCACTCCAGGATTCTCTTTATTTCTGTCTTCCTGTCCCATAGCAGTTGGTCTCCTTAGATTTTGCTAGGGGTGTAGTTTCTACAGGATCTGTGGGACAATTTGGACAGACAAAAGCACATAAATGTCAAAGAAATGGTGACTATAATACAGGCTGAAAAGCGTTACATTATATTTGGCAACTATGACCTCTTCATGTGATTACAGACAACACCACATTGATGAAGTACTTAAACATACAAAGGGGTACCAAGTTATACCAACTGTGATGATTGGAAGTGATGGTTTCAGAGTTGGTTCTTCAGCACTCCCTAGCTATTCAGACCTGTTACATATCATCAGTGCAAAACATGGTGGCAGACAAATTCAGCAGATCCTGGGCAGACCCTCACAAGTGGAAACTCAGTCCTGAAGTATTCCAGGAATTGATCCAGCTATGGGGAACACCTCAAGTAGATTTGTTTGCCCCCTTCCAAAACAGACAACTAGACAAACTCTTTTCCAGGAGCCCTTGCAAACAAGCTTGTAGAACACATGCTGATTCATTCCCCTGGTCCAGGATGTTCCTATATTCTTTTTCACCCTATCCAGTGATTTCTAAGGTACTTCTCAAGATTTACCAAAAAATCATTGTGGTGACTTTCTTTTGGCCCATGCAAAATTGGTTGTCCCTACCTAGACCAAGGTCATGTGCCACAAATGTCCTCACAGACTGGATCTATTCACACAGGACAGGGGGAGTTTGATATACCCCAACATCAAACAACTGCAGCTCACTCTCTGTAAGATTCAGTTTGGTGCCTAGCCAATAGCCAGGGTCCCATCAGGGAGTTTGCAGTGCTCATGCTTAAATATTTGTGTAAGGTACTGTCATCTAGCCTTTCATATACTTCTATCAAGGTACATATAGCGTTCATTTCACTTTGTCTGCTGAAGGACCCCCCCCCCCGTTTCTTCTCTGAACATTTTGTGAAAGGGGTGTTACCTATGAGACCCCCCTTGCAAACAGATAGTTCCATAATGGTATGTCTAACTTTGTCACCTTTTGGACCTACCTCTTTGGCTGAGCTGAGGTTAATTACTTTGAAAACTGTTTTATTTGTTGCTCTGATATCTGCGAGATGAGTATTTGAGTTGCAAGCTCTCATGGTGGGGGAACCCTATCTTGTTTTCCATAGAGACAGGTTTATTCTGTGAACCAACCCCACACTCATCCCTAATGTTGTTTCAGAGTTAACTTTGAAGCAGGCCATTAATCTCCCATTCTTTTTGCCCAGAGCCAGAAAAGAAAGAAGAACAGATTCTTCATACCTTGGATGTGTACAGGCAACTCATCTATTACTTTAACAGAACCAAGTCATTCAGGAGAGATGGTCAGCAATTTATTTCCTATACAGGGACTAAGAAGGGTCAACCTGTGTCTAAGCAGACTATATCTAGGTGGTTGACCTCTGCTATTGTGTTTTGTTACTCCCATCATGGCAAAACCATTCCAGGCAGGGTTAGGGCCCATTCTACAAGGGCGTTAGCTTCATTTTTGGCATATTTGAAAAGGGTGGACTCTAGAAGCATTCTAGAGGCTGTAACTTGGTCCTCTATCCACACATTTACAAAACTACTACACACTGGTTCCTTCTTTAGGTCCAGAGCAAGATTTGTAAAGACCATTCTCCAGAGGCTCCTGGACCCTTCTTTTTCCTTCTGCCAGGTTAGGTAAGCTTGGGCTCATAGGAGTATACTAGGCTAACTACTGGATCTTTTATAAGCCTAGCCTTGCAACCCAAATGTATCCCACAAATTCTTGTGCGTTAAAGGTTATTTTAAGGGGTGTATGTCAGCAATGGCATGATTTAATGGCTACCTCTGCCCATCTGAAACATACGTGTCATACCAGGAGTGAATTTCCGATTTCCTATCCACTTGTCCAGGTTTTGTATGAATATGTTTAGGAAAAAATGAAGTAGAGAGAGAATTTGGGAAATGAAGATGAACAGTAATAAAACCAGTAACGTAATATGGGATTACAATACAATAATTATATGTGCAAAATTTGAACAAAAAATATCTGGAAATATTGGACTTTTGTCTGAATTTGCTGGACTTGTGGTGGACTCTAAAATATAATCCCTACTTCATCTCATTAAGGTTCAAAGAATGCTTTGGGGAGAGGAAGAGGAAGGAGAAAGCTAACTGTTAAGGAAATATTTTCTTTTACTAGCACTACTGTAGTTGTGGTGAATATTTTTTCTTTGCACGCTATAAAATAAAGTTTTTGCAGTTATTTTTAAGTGTAATGTGGATTATAAACAATTGCTGTTGTTTTTTTCTTCTTCTTTCTCCCTTCGCTTTTCTTTTTCTTCAGTTTTAAGAATGTAGGCAATGCAATGAAAAAAGCTTGTTAAAAGATCATGGCAAAAGAAAAATGAATGTGCTTTTTCTCATTCTTGCATGGAAAAATGACTGGCTTAAGGACCTTAGATTGATTTAGTAACAAGTTTTAAGAGTAAGCAAAAGAGTATTGAATGTTCTGAGTTTTTTTTCTAGCAAGTACATGTATATTCAGTAGCAATTCTACAGCTGGTCTTCATGTTTCCATGGAAACAGTCTGATAAAGAGAAACTGGCTGCCTGGTTCTCGTGTTTCCATGGAGACAATATGATAAAGAGAAACTGGCTACAGGCAGGTGGAGAGTGATTGGTTGAAGAAAAAAATGAGAAGAGAAACTGGCTAGTACATAATGTTCTCTGAAAGCATTCAGGGTTTTTTTCCAGCTGGGAGAGCTATAAAGAAAAGATAAAACCAATTAGCACTTAGTAGAAGCACAGGCTGCATCATGCGTCTTAGCATGCTTCACCTTTCTTTTAGGTTAACCTCAAGTCTATGAGTAGGACTGTCACTTTGGAACTTTTGCTCTTATTAGGAGGGTAAAACTTCAGTATTTGAAGATATACATAGTTTTCTGTGTTAGTATTAAGTTGATAGGTTTTAAGGGGTATTGGGGGGTGTGTTTGGGTTTTTGTTTGATGGTTTTCAATAAAACAAAATGTTTTGTAAAATGTGACATAGGCTCAAATGGATATGGCAAGAAACAAGTGTATAAAAGTTCAACCTTTCAAACATTGTATGCATGTATGCATGTAAAACAAAAGGTGGACCTAGACATTTAACAAAAAAGGTGTTATACATAAAAGGTGGGGATAATTTTTAATGAAATGATCTTTTCTGTAATGTCTTTAAATGTCAATGGTCTCACAGATAAATACAAACAAGAAAGAATAGTGAACTATATTAAAAAATGTAGCGTGCAAATAGCTGTGTTACAGGAGACACAGAAAGAATTGAACATGTGAATTTGATAAAGAAGGGTTTTAAGGATGCTTATTCAGCGGAATACCTGTGGCAAAGGAAAAGAGGAGTATTTATATTACTTGCAAGAGAAACTCCATTAGTGATAAAAGAGGATAAAAACATAATAATGGTAGATTTGTAATGCTAATGGGCTATTGTTAAGTGAGGAGAATTACACTGACATGCATTTAAATTCCACCTAAAACTGCTATAATGGAGCTTAAGAAAATTCTGGGAGAAATAATTAGTTTTCAACTAGGATTATTACTTATAGGTTGGGACTGGAATGTGATTTGCAACATTGAAGATGTGTGTGGTGGGCCCATGAGAGAAACTATAGCAAAGGAGGGTAGATTTTTGAAGAAATTTCTAAGAATATTTGGGATGGAAGATGAGAATTCAGTAATAGGAGTTCAGAGTGAATTTACATATTATTCCCCAAGACCTAAGAAACTGTGCTAGGCTAGACAGAATTTACATTTCACATGAACATGTGCATTTAATTGAAGGTCTTGATTCGCACCCAAAAACTATTTCAGATCATGCGCCAATAATAACTAAAATAAAAACTCAGGGTAATGAAATAAAAATGAGAAACTGGTGCTTTCCCACCTATCTGTTAAAAAGAGAGGAATTTAAGGAATGGAGCTACTAGAGAGGCTAGAAATTACATATCTAGGGAATGGGATAAAATTAAGGTGAAGTTTAAAAAAGGTGGAAATAAAAGAAAGGGAGCTATGGTTAAGAAGTAATAAGAATTATTTAGAGGGACTGACAGATGTTAAAGTCAATAATATACATAACTTTAGAATGATTGCTGTTAAGCATCTGTTTTTTGTTAGTAACATTAGAGCACAAAAACTTTTAGCACAACGACTCAGGCAACAGAAAGTAGAAAGGGCTGTCACCAAGCGTAGGGAGCCTATAACAAGGAAGATAACAAGAGATCCTGTAGAGGTATTAGAAATATTTCGGAAATTCTATGAAAGTCTGTATAAAGCAGAGAAATATGGAAATCAAGAAAAGATACAAATGGAAATGTTTTTGTAAGAATTAAATATGCCAAGGTTAGTGATAAAAGAGACTCGATTATTAATGGTTAAGATAGGAGGAGATGAGATAAAATTTCGAAAAGGCAGAAGAATGTTCCGTTTAAGCTTGCTCAGCAAAATCACAACAATAACTAAGAGATGAGCGATGCACCACACCATAAAACGTATCTCAACGATTTATTTAGAGTTGCTTAATTCTGTGCTAAGGGGTCCCTTAGCACAGAATTAAGCAACTCTGAATAAATCGTTGAGATACGGTGTGGTGCATCGCTCATCTCTTAGTTATTGATGAGATAAAATTTGTCATGTATAACCAATCTACAGGAAAGTCCCCAGGAATATATGGTATTCCTGTGGAAGTTTGGAAGTTAGGAGGGACAAACTGATAAAGATCTGGAAGGTTTTGTTTAACAGTATTTTAAGATGAGAAGTGTCAGCATCCTGGAAGAATGCAGTGATAGCTGTAATACCTAAAGACGGTAAAGATACACCAGACCCAGCTACATACAGGCCCATTTCAGCACTAAACTATAATTATAAAGTGTTCATGTCTATAATGGCTAAAAGAATGACAGAAGTAATGCCAAAATGGATAGAGATCAGTGTGGTTTTGTGGAGGGGAGGCAAACATTTGACAACATTAACAGAACACTAATGATCCAGAGGGGAAGCAGGATGTAAGAAGATGCCATTGTCGTTGGTGGGTTTTGATGCAGAGAATGCATTTGCAGAGTAAGCTGGGACTTTGAGCAGAGGAATGAAAGCATATGCATTTCCTGAAAAAATTATAAGGTTGATTAGGAGGATATATGAGGGATCGGAGGCAAAAATTAAAGTGGGTGGGGTCCTGTCTGATAATTTCTGTTTGAGCAGAGGAACCAGGCAGGGGTGTCCTCTTTCCTCTTTGTTATTTGCGTTATATTTAGAACCACTGGCAAAGAAAATAAGGGACTCAGAAATTCAAGGGTTTAATTGGTATGGTAGTCAAGAAAACCTGGCTCTATTTGCAGATGATATTATTTTATACCTGAAAAAAACAGAAAGAGACATTACAGTGTTGTGGAACACTTTGAGGCAGTTTCACATCTTTTCAGGATACAAAATTAATAAAGCTAAAACAAAGGCAGTAACAGTAAATTATGTAGCCACACATGAATTGGTTCCGCAATATCTGTATTTATGGGGACATGATAAAATTAAGTATTTAGAAGTATGGATTAAAAACTATTCTAGTGCGGCAGCTAAGGATATGTGTGAAGAGACTAAACAAAGAAGAATACAAAAATTGAGAAAATGGAAGCTTTGTTACATGGATATGGATAGTAAGATACAAGCAGTCAAAATGTTTTTAGTCCCTTTAATCTTATACACAGGTCAGGTATATTTTTATCAACCAGAGGAGAAGTTGTGGATAGCAATTAATCAAGAGCTGAAGAACTTTATCTGGGAGGGGAAGATGGCAAGAGTCAAATGGGATAAGCTGATTCTTCCAGGACATATTGGGATTACCTAGTTTGAAGGGTATTTCAGAGCTACACATTTAACGCGCCTATACACAGCACAAGCAGAAAACTTCAATTCAAAGAGGAAAGCAATGATGTTGAAACAGGGGGAAAGCTTAAGGAACAAGGAGGGACTGGGATTTTGGATGCAGGCCAACAACATGCAGAATATTATATCTTTAAAGTATCAGAAAGTAGTCTAAGAGCTAGACTGACACTGGAATGGAGAAAGGAGATTCTGCTGAGAGGGATGACTGCAATTAGGGATATAGACAATAGGCAAGAGGGGGCTGGAATTTATTGGAGAAAACTGGCAAAGGAACCAAGGTATTGGGAGCAAATAACTAGAGAGGTAAAGGTAATAGAGTGGGAAGAGGCCAATAATTATTTGGACTGCAGGTTAGAGATTGCCTTCCTTATCAAGGATTGCTATCAGAGGGCAGGCAAAGAGAAAGAAAAAGAGGGGTCCTAAATGAAGGAACAGCACTGAAAGAGTTTTTAGTAGAATCTAGAACACAAGCTGCCATTAAAAAAGGAACAGTTGTAGAGCATATAAAATATTGTGTGATAACTATAATAATCAATCAGAGGAGGTTAGAAAGGATTGGGAAGCAAGACTAGATAAGGAATTCAGAAAGAAACAATGGGAGGATATGTTTTGTCTCCCAAATATGCAACAAAATCTAGAAGAATTAGTATTTTTGCTTGGAAATATTTACATAGATATTTTTATACTCTAAGTAGACTCCATAGAATTTTTCCTGAGGTAGACAGCAAATGTTGGAGTGTGATCGGGAAGAAAGAGGTACTTGGGAACATATTTTCTGAGAGTGCGGTGGGTTGGCGGACTTTAAGTATTCCCTGCAGGATGCACTGTCAGAGATGCTTGGTGGGCAGATTGGTATGACGAGGAAGATATTTTTTTCCTAGCTACGATACAGAATTGGAATTGCCTGGACATGGTAAGGCCTTGTTGTGTCCAATTATGGTGACTGCCAAAAAAGCAGTTACTAGAAAATGGAAATCAAAATCTATAACAACTATATTAGAAGTAGTGAATATAGTAACAGAGATAAAACAACTGGAATTGAGATCTTTAGAAAAGGGTAGGAGCAGACTAGATAGGAGAATGGGAATTGTTGGCACAATACATATAAGGGAGGAATAAGGTTTAAAAGAAGGCAGGACTTAAATGAGCTATGTAATGATGTATGTTTGTAACTGGGAATGTGTCAGTGTGGTTTATGATGTAAAATGCTTGCAACTAGGATTGTGTCGGTGTGGTTTGTTTTCATTTATAAAAACGTATGGCTGCTTTTGTAAGTGATGGTTTAATAAAGATGTTTCTTGTTTAAAAACAGGGGCAGGAATTGAATAATGTATGTAATGTTGTTTTGGTTATAGGATATATAGCAATATATGTGAAGTATAATGTTTGTCAATTTTTGTTAATACAGTTTGATTACTTTTGCATAAATGTAAATTTGCCCATGTCACAAGTCATAATTCAATAAAGATGTTTATAACAAAAAAGAATATGGTTAGGAAATGGCTCTGGTTCACATGGATGAGAAGCCTATTCCAGAAACTGGGGGTTGTCTGAGGTACATACCAGTTCCTCCAACATGTTCTAGTTAAGTCAAAAGCAAAGTTTAAATCCTTAGAACTAGTAGTTCTTGTGCTTTTCATTTTGTGGCTGCGCAAACAGTCCATAAGAGCGGGATCCAGGGATGCCTTGTATGCCAGGCATAAATCGCCTCTCAGCAGTCTGTAGGAAACAAAATGTAAAGATGAGGCTTTGAGGTGATCTGCATAAGATACTGTGTTTATGCTTCGTATTCACTTTGTGGGGAACCTCTGTTGTTGCATGTACCTGGTCAAGTACCTACAGAAGGGGACGTTATACTCCATGATGGGTCTGATTAGGGCTGTGTAGAGTGGCATGATGACTTCTCTGGACCTAGATGCCATGCCCTTACTAACAAGTTGAGTGACATAGAATGGTTTTCTTACCACCTTGGACACATGTTGGTTGAAAGCAAGGTTACTATCTACGAGAGTCCCCAAATCCCAGACTACATTGTCTACTACTTTTAGGGGTATTTTTTATCAGTGAGGTAGTTTCTGTTGGTAGCTGACTTCCCAAAAGGTACTTTTATGTATTTCTTGCCATTAAGTTTTAAACCATGGCATTGGCAGCAGTCATTTGTCTGTGTTAGACCTCCCTGTAAGATGTCAGTATCTTGTGGGGAGAGGGTGGTGGTGGTTCTGTGATTGCTCCTAGCTTACAATAATCTACAAACTTGGTAAGACAGAGTCCGTTATCATTGGCCTTTACTTCCAAAAAATAGATGCCAAAGAGGAGCAGAACTAGCAGAGACCCATGGGGGACTCCACTGGTTACTGTCCTCTTTGTAAAGGTGGTCTATCCAGTCCTAACTTCCTAGGTCCCATCTATGATCCAACTGGCTGTCCAGTGAGTTACATAGAGCTTTATTCCTAATTTTGTGAGTTTGTTTACAATGCATAAGTGGGATATTGTATCAGATGCCTTATCTAGGTCAAGGTAGGCAGTATGCAGTTTTGCCCTCATCCATTACCTTGGTGACCTTCTCAAAGAAGTCCACCAGGTTCAGTAGGCATGACGTGCTTTGACAAAATCAAAATGGGCTGGGTCCAGAATCTGAAGGTTTCCTATGTCATTGTTGATCATTTCCATGATAATTCTTTCCATGGCTTTGCCCGGCATCTGTTGCTCGTGCAGAGTAATGATCACTGCAGTCCTCTATTCATGTGACAGAAGGCCTGTGTAGAGGCAGTGGTTGATTAGTTACTCCAGCGGCCCTGATAGGTCATATTTCAGGCTATTAGGGGGCATCCTGGGGTATTATTCTGGCCCATTAAAGCTGCATTGTTGGCCTTAGTGTGTGCAGCTAACACCTGCTTCCTGCTGATAGTTGGAGGGGTTATGCTGTTTGTTGTTTTCTTGAGGGGGTAAAGTTGGAGTTGAATTTTTCAGCCAGAAGGTTTGCTACATCTTCTGGTTTCATGAACCTGGCTCCATTTGCCATCAGTTTGCTCGCTGTTGTGTACTGTCTTTAGATTTCTGCTACAGCTAAAGAAGACCTTATGGTTATCCTTGCTCTGTGATGATATCTTTAATTCAAAATTTGTTTTGTTGGACTTAATTAGCCATCTTAGTTGTCTATTCAGTTTGATGAGAGAGTTTTTATCTTTTTTGCTATTACATTTCCTGATTTTTAGCCATGAGATTTTTCTTTTGTTATACAATCTGTTTAATTTTAGATTCCACCAGAATGGTTTATTTCTTGAGTTAGTTTTGGGCTTACTTCTGGTAGGCACAGCAAACAGTATGCAGTCATTGATGGTTGTACATAGTTTCTGTAAATAATTCTGAATTGGTTGTTGTGTTGTCTGGGTTTGGAGTGGCTTGACATTTTGACATGTTATCACTTAATAAAAAGTAGTTTGCTTTGGAATATTTTCATCTGATGTTGTAAATCTTTATTCATTCCTTACTGTTAGGACTTTGGTTCTGTCCTCGGAACCGACATGGCTAGTACCAAGCTCGCACCAGCCGAAAACTCAGCTAAGACCTACCCACAATGCCCCTCTTATAGTCTCTTCAGATCTCGTTTGTCACGTTCCTCGTCAAATGTGCCAAGCCTTCTGTCAGCTAAGTGTAGCTTTTTTGTTGTTATTTCGAGTCTTTTAGTGTTTGTTAGACAGTTTTTATCATCTAAAGTTATTTCTCATCTCTACCTTCTTCATTTCCTAACTAAATCATACCCACTACCTTGGTAGTTCTTTCATACCATCGTTGGTAGTACTCCCTCTCTCCCTACCTTAGTAGGCCCTCCTGTTATCTTTTTGGTATTTCTTAGTACCATTGTTGGTACTCTTTTCCTGCTATCTGTACAAAATAAAAAGTGCTTTCTTTCACTGTCCTATCTCTTGCTGCTCAGTATAGTTTGTTGTGTGGTAGTACTAGTGTGTTTTATAATGGCGGATAAGGCCAAGCTTGGGTTCAAACAGTTGGGCAAGTGCGAGTGTAAGATGCCCAATTCTGACGGCCACGCCTGGCGTGTTTACTGTTTGGGCGTTGACCACCTTAATGTTTCTTGTGACATTTGTTCTAGCTTTAGCAACCGTACATAGGCTGAACACAAGAACAAGCTTATTCTAAAGGGTATGCTGAAATCACCCTTCGCGGAGGCTCTTTCTGGGACGGAGGTCTCACCACCTCCTAACCATAAGGACGTAAAAAAGCATAAGGAGAAATGGAGTATTTCGGTTCCGACATCCCTGTCCTCCTCGGAATCAAGTTGAAACCGGGTTTCTCCTGCGCCGTCAGAGCAGACAGCTTCGGCACCAGGGTCCCTGTCTTCTCCTTGGTGCCACCCTTGATTCTGTTTGACTCCTTCCACTGTACTGGCCTCGGCACCATCCCACATGGTGCCAACTTTGTTTGTGACACAGGCTACGACTACTGTACCTGCATCGGCTCCATCCCCGGACACAGTGCCAGTGTCTTACACGGCTCAACTGGTAATAACACCTTCATTACCGAAGGTCGAGCACCTTTCCAGAACTAGGTATTCTCCATCTTATGACCCCTTTTTGGGACAACAATTTAGTCCTTCTTGAGAGACCAGACTCTCCATTGGCAGTGTCCTTCAGATCCACCAGGAGGGTTTCGGAACTCGATGTAGTGAGGATTCTGGACCAGTTTCTGGCAGCTAGAGGAGGAACCACCCAGACCAGGTCTTCCCTCCCTCTTGGACGGAATCTCTCATGGCGTATTCTCCTGTCTATCCTCCTCCGAGCTCCACCTAGGTTTCTGAGACTTTGGTACCGATGGCCATCTCGGTACATACTGTCTCGGCTCCAACAGTGGAGGCTTCTCTGTTGGCATCGATTACTCTTGGCCCCATGGCTCCATTGGAACTGGCGCACTCTTGGAGCAGTGATTGGGCTGTCAGCACTGTGGTACCTAGTTCGGCGCCAATTTTTTTCTGTGGCACCGTCTACTGCCACTGCTCTCCTGGTAGCTGCTGGTCCTCTTGGAGCTCCTCACCTGGAGATGAGCTCCTTGGGGTGGGGTTTGACCCCAGTTCCGAGGATGTCCTTCTCGGTTCTGGGCTCCCATCCCTCCTTGGGCAGGCCTGCTTTCCAGGTGATGGAGAGGGTCCTTGCTTCAACAGGCTCACAGTTCACACCATTGGCACTGGAACCAGAACTTCCCTCTAGCATGCAGCTGTCCCACCCTCTCCAACTCCGGAACCTCGAGCACGGGAACCGCAAGACCTGCCCGTCGTAGGTTCATAGGTTTATAGGTAGGTACTAGGCTATTAGCCCTAGGGTTTATATAAGCCTAGCCAAAAAGGTACCCTGGCTTTCGCCACCCAAGAAAATTATTTTCCTGTGCCCCTGTCGTCCAGAGCCACAGAAGTGATCCTTGGGGTGAATTTCCTTTTTCCCATCCAATCATCAAGATTTTTCTTGAAGAGTGCTAATGAGGAGCTCTGTTTGACATAGATAGGTAGTCTGTTCCAGAGTATGGGAAGTCTGTAGGACAGGAATCTATCCCTCCAGCATGTTCTGTTTATTGTGGTTCAAAGCACACGAACACAGTTGAGTAAAAGCTTGCTTTTACTCAACTGTGTTCATGTGTTTTGATCTACAGTAACTTGGTCAGCAGTGATTTACTGTTTATTGTGGTGACAAGGTTTAGGTCCCTAGAGCATGTAGCTCGGAGGGAATGGGATTTCTTTAAGTGGAGCATGTCCAACAGCTCTGGGTTTGACATAGCTTTGTATGTTAGGCAGAGATCGCCTCTGAGTAGGCAATATGTGACGGAGTAAAGCTGGAGTATTTTGAGATGGTCTGCGTAGGGCATCTGTTTGAGGCCAGTAATCCTCTTTGTGAGGTATTTCTGTGGCCTTTCCAGTTTCAGATGTCTTGTGAGGTACATACCAAAAGGGGCGTTGTACTCTATAATGGGTCTAATGAGTGATGAGTAGAGGGGAACAATGACCTCTTTTTTTCTGGATGAAAAACCTTTTGTGATGAGGTGAGCCACGTAGAAGGATTTCCTGACCACTGTGGCGATGTGATTATCAAAGGAGAGACTACTGTTCACCTGTGTCCTGAGGTCTCTTATCACACTTTTGGCGTTAAGTAGACTACCACTTATGTGATAGTTCATGGGTACAGAGTTTTTACCAAAGGAGGTGACAATACACTTTTTGGGATTGAGCTTCAGGCCATGGCTTTGACACCAGGCAGCTGTCTCAGTGAGGCCCTTTTGTAGTATGTCAACATCGTTAGGAGTTTTGATTATGGCTCCTAGTTTTCAGTCATCTGCAAACTTTGTTAGCCAAAGACCTTCTGTGTTAGCCTGTACTTCAGAGAAGTAGATACTAAACAGGAGAGGACCCAGGACTGAACCCTGTGGTACTCCACTTGTCACTGGTCTGAAGTTGGATTTGGAGTCTGCTACTTTCACAGTGTGGGTTCGGTTCATGAGCCAGTTGGCAACCCATCTTGTGACATAGGGATTTATACCTAGTTTAGTGAGCTTATCTATAATTCTAGAGTGGGGGGGGTGTCAAAAGCCTTTGCGAGATCTAGATAAGCTGTGTGAACCACCTTTATGGCTTTGGTGACTGCTTCAAAGAAGTCAGTCAGGTTTAGGAGACATGTTTTGCCTTTTACAAACCCAAACTGGGTAGGGTCCAGAGTTTGGAGATTACCAATGCCTTTGTTCATGAGTTCCATGATGATACGTTCCATGGCCTTGCAGACCAGGCTCGTCAGGCTAATGGGGTGGTAGTTCCCGAGGTCCATCATGGCTCCCCCTTTGTGGAGTGGGATAACCGTTGTGGTGCACCATTCAGTGGGCACAAAGCCTGAGGTGAGGCTATGATTGAACATGGTACTTAGGTAGGGTGCCAGTTCATTTTGTAGTTCGTGTAGAACGCAGCCTGGGATATTGTCAGATCCCATGGATGCTGTGTTCTTGGCTTTGGAGAGTGTGTTTTTTACCTGCGCAGCTGTGATTACAGGAACTTTGCATTCTTCCGGTATAGAGATGGACCCTCTAGGGGGTGAGAGGGGGTTAGCACTGAACCTATCTGCCAGGATGTTGGCAATATCAGTTGGTTCTGTATATTTAGTGCCATTGTGTTGTAACTCAGAGCAGATCTGAGTGTTGCCATTGAGATTCTTGACATAGCTTTAGAATGCTTTGTGGTTGTCTTTAGAGTCAGTGGCAATTTTGTTTTTGTAACTATCTTTGGAGAATTTTAAGAGGGATATCGGCTTCTTACTGAGGTTGACCAGGGAGTTCCTCCAGTCATGGGATTTTACTCTTCTTTGCAACAGTTTCTTTCTTCTGTTGTAGAGTTTGTTTATGGCAGAGGACCACCAGATTGGCTTCCTTTTTTGGAAGATAGCATCTTGGCTCTATTAGGGATAGCATGATCCATGCACTCGTGTAAGTGCTTATAAAGTGCATTTGTGTAGGATTCAGCAGTCGTAACTCTGTTGTCTTCTGCATGGGTTTCATGAAGTTTGCCACTTCTGTCTTAAGAAGTGTGAAGTTGGCTTTGGAGAAGTTTTTTACGGTATTTTCCCTAATTGGGGGTGGGGGCGGGATGTGGATGTCTAGGGTGATTAGCTTGTGGTCGGATCTGACCAACGAGGAATTGGCCTCTGGTGTGGAACATCGGTTGCCCATGTTGGTAATGACCAGGTCTAGGATATTGCTGCCCCTGGTGGGGGTGTGAATAAGTTGATCCAAGGCGTTGGAATTTATGAATTCCAGAAAACTTTGAGCAAAAGAGTTGGTACATGAGTAGTTTTCCCAATTAATGGTGGGGTAGTTAAAATCGCCCATTATTAGGGTGTTGGGTTGTACCCCAATACTTTCCAGTGTATCAAGAAATGAGGAGTGGGAATCCTGGGGCATGGTGGGGGATCAGAAGCAAGCTAAAATTTGGATTGCGGTCTTGCCCAGAGTTAGTTTTACTTGGATAATCTCGGATGCATTATGCTGTGCAGCTAGCCTGGAGGTGTGGATATCCTTAATGAATATGGATACACCTCCAACTTTAGTGCTTCATTCCGGGTTAGGTGGCCGAAAGGTGTGGTATGAATTATAGCCTGGTAACGCAGGGGTGCTCTCTGGAGCTTTGAACCAGGTCTCTGTCACTGCACAGATGTTGATGTTCTCCATTTTAAGGAGTGCCTCGAGTGAGTGCATTTTGAGGTTTAGACTTCTAGGTTTGAGTAGCATTGCCCTCAGATTTTGCTTGCTTGTACCTGTTACAGTGGTGAATTTGTCATTTGAACCTTGCCTAAAAAAGCCACTATAGGGGTGGCAAGAGCCTTAGCCAGTATCCGGAATCCCAAGGGCAACAGGTGCAGGCCATCTCTGGCAAAGATTCGTGGTCTGCCGATCATGTCGTCCCAGGCAGACAAATACTGGATCCCCTTAGAATGACACCAGAAGCATAGCCAGTTGTTGAAGTCAATCATTTTGTCCTTGTACTGTGGTATCATTCTGGGTGATGGCAGGATGCTACTCAGGGCTAGGGTCATACCTGCCTGGGCTGCAAGATCGGAGAGCTCCTCCATGTCTTTTTTCATGTAGTCCAGGGAGATACATCTCAGGTCATTAACACCAACATGGACAATGACAGTGTCATACTTGTACTTCTTGTGGAGTGACCTGAGTGCGTGTGTTATGTGGCGTATCCTGGCACCTGACAGGCAGCTGACAGTAACTTTCTCCTTGTTTAGCCTGGTTAGTGGAACATCAGTGTGTCTGACTATAGAGTCACCTATGACTAGAGTGTTGGGTACGTTATGCCTAATGGGCTGTGGTTGAGTGGCACACTGAGTTTGTGGGCTATGTGTCATTTGGGTTGTGTTGGGGGGTAGAGTTTGTTTGCGTTTCTGCTTTGGAGGTCCCTGATGCTTGGGCAGGTTTTTATTGAGAGCCTCCGCGAATATAGGTGTGTGTTTTGTGTTTCTGTGTGTGTGATTTGGTGGTGTAGGTTTTGAGGGACTATGTGATGAATGTGGTGTGGTGCAAGTGTCTACCTTCTCCTCTTGACTGTCTAGTCCAGTCTTGGGTGAAGAGAGCTTTGCTACCAGTTTGGCTATATAAGTGCATCTCTCACAGGTTGTAGTGTTGGGTGGTAGGAGGAGAGGGTTGTCTGTGTACATGAGGCAATTGCTGCATTGCCCCAAGATGCCCAGATTCATCAGGAACAGGAGAAATCACCGGGAGCTGACCCTTAGACATGCCTGGGTAGGTGCTTATTTATTAAATACTAAAAACTGCTTTCCTCTAGACAACTGAGGAAAGTTGAGTACTGTAGTAATTTGCAGCTTATTTAGTGCTTACAATGAGTTCTGAGCAAGTGCTGTGTTCAGAGAAACAGATTTGAGTACTAAAACTAGAAAACTGGCTAGTTCTAAGAAATAAAATTAAGCTAGAAGGCTTCCCTCCAACACAGAAAGGCTTGAGGGCACAGAAGCCTACAAACAGTCTAGACCACTTACAGGAAAGGCAGGAAACAAGCTTTAATTTTTTTTTCTTTCCCAGATGCTCTTTGTACATAGTAGGAGTGCTTGAAATCAGAATATGATCTCACTGCACTCAGTTTAGTGAGCAAATGAGATGGTCCCAGAGGGAGTATCCAAACACAAATTTACAAGAGGGGCGGGCAGTTTCAAAGCCATCAAGATTAACACCAAAACAAAACAAGGGAGGGTGGGTGGGGAACTAACTGAAAAAAACAGAACCATAACTTTCAGTTCAGTTAATATTCAATGCAACACAAATAAATCAATTAAAATGTTGCATTATTTGAAAAAAGTGCAGATAAAAGGTACTTAAATTGTCTTATAAGTCCATTTGAATACAGCAAGATCTTAGCTGGCCAAAGCTCAGGTTTTAAGCAGAAAATATTCCAAAATGTACCACTTAAATAGGCTGTAACAAGATATCAGTCAACGAGACTACCTCCAACTGCAATTACTGTCTGTGCAGGAATTCTAAAAGGCAATAAAATTTAGCAAACCCTAACTGAAAAAACAGTGTCAAAACTTCCAGTTCAGTCAATATTCAATGCAACGCAAATAAATCAATTAAAATGCTGTATTATTTGAAAAAAAGTGCAGATAAAAGTTACTTAAATTCTCTTATACATCCAGTTAAATACAGCTAGATCTTAGCCAGCCAAAGCTCAGGTTTTAAGCAGAAAATATTCCAAAATGTACCACTTAAATAGGCAGTAACAGGATAGCAATGAATGAGACTACCCCGGACTGCAATTACTGTCTATGCAGGAATTTTAACAGGCAATACAGTCTAGCAAACACTAACTGAAAAAACAGAGTCAAAACTTTCAGTTTGGTTATTGTTCAATGCAACACAAATAAATCAATTAAAATGCTGTATTATTTGAAAAAGTGCAGATAAAAGGTACTTAAATTCTCTTATACGTCCAGTTGAATACAGCTAGATCGTAGCCAGCCAAAGCTCAGGTTTAAAGCAGAAAATATTCCAAAATGTACCACTTAAATAGGCAGTAACAGGATATCAATGGATGAGACTAACCCTCACTGCAAGTACGGTCTGTGCAGGAATTTTAACAGGCAATACAATCTAGCAAACACTAACTGAAAAAACAGAGTCAAAACTTCCATTTCAGTTGTTATTCAATGCAACACAAGTAACTCAATTAAAATGCTGAATTATTTGAAAAAGTGCAGATAAAAGGTACGTAAATTCTCTTATACGTCCAGTTCAATACAGCTAGATCTTAGTCGGCCAAAGCTCAGGTTTTAAGCAGAAAATATTCCAAAATGGACCACTTAAATAGGCAGTAACAGGATATCAATGAATGAGACTACCCCGACTGCCTTTGCTGTCTATGCAGGAATTCTAACAGGCAATAAAATCTAGCCAACACTAACTGAAAAAAAACAGAGTCAAAACTTCCAGTTCAGTTGTTATTCAATGCAACACAAGTAACTCAATTAAAATGCTGAATTATTTGAAAAAGTGCAGATAAAAGGTACGTAAATTCTCTTATATGTCCAGTTGAATATAGCTAGATCGTAGCCGGCCATAGCTCAGGTTTTAAGCAGAAATATTCCAAAGTGTACCACTTAAATAGGCGGTAACAGGATAACAATGAATGAGACTACCTCTGACTGCAATTACTGTCTATGCAGGAATTCTAACAGGCAACAAAATCTAGCAAACCCTAACTGAAAAAACAGAGTCAAAACTTACAGTTCAGTTAATATTCAATGCAACATAAATAAATCAATTAAAGGCTGTATTATTTGAACAAAGTGCAGATAAAAGTTTCTTAAATTCTTGTATATGTATAGTGAATACAGCTAGATCTTAGCCGGCCAAAGCTCAGGTTTTAAGCAGAAAATATTCCAAAATGTATCACTTAAATAGGCAGTAACAGGATATCAATGAATGAGACTACCCCCAAATGCAATTACAGTTTATGCAGGAATTCTAACAGGCAATAAAATCTAGCAAACACTAACTGAAACAAAAGAGTCAAAACTTCCAGTTCAGTTAATATTCAATACAATAAAAATAAATCAATTAAAATGCTGTATTATTTGAAAAAGTGCAGATAAAAGGTACTTAAATTCTCTTATATGTCAGGTTGAATACAGCTCGATCTTAGTCGGCCAAAGCTCAGGTTTTAAGCATAAAATATTCCAAAATGTACCACTTAAATAGGCAGTAGCAGGATATCAATTAATGAGACTACTCCTGACTGCAATTACTGTCTATGCAGGAATTCTAACAGGCAATAAAATCTGGCAAACACTAAATGAAAAAACATCATCAAAATTTGCAGTTCAGTTAATATTCAATGCAACACAAATAAATCAATTAAAATGCTGTATTATTTGAAAAAAGTTCAGATAAAAGGTACTTAAGTTCTCTTATATGTCCAGATGAATACAGCTAGATGTTAGCCGGCCAAAGCTCAAGTTTTAATCAGAAAATATTCCAAACTGTACCACTTAAACAGGCAGTAACAGGATATAAATGAATGAGACTACCCCCATTTGCAATTACTGTCTATGCAGGAATTCTAACAGGCAATAAAATCTAGCAAACACTAACTGAAAAAACAGTGTCAAAACTTCCAGTTCAGTTAATATTCAATGCAATACAAATAAATCAATTATAATGCTGTATTATTTGATATAAGTGCAGATAAAAGGTACTTAAATTATCTTATACGTCCAGTTGAAGACAGCTAGATCTTAGCTGGCCAAAGCTCAGGTTTTAAGCAGAAAATATTCCAAAATGTACCACTTAAATAGGCAGTAACAGGATATCAATGAATGAGACCACTTCGACTTCCTTTATTGTCTGTGCAAGAATTCTAATAGGCAACAAAATCTAGCCAACACTAACTGAAAAAAAAAACAGATTTAAAACTTCCAGTTCAGTTAATATTCAATGCAACACAAATCAATAAAAATGCTGTATTATTTCAATAAAGTGCAGATAAAATGTACTTAAATTCTCTTATACGTCCAATTGAATACAGCTAGATCTTAGCCGGCCAGAGCTCAGGTTTTAAGCAGAAAATATTCCAAAATGTTCCACTTAAATAGGCAGTAACAGGATATCAATGAATGAGGCTACCCCGACTGCGTTTACTGTCTATGCATGGATTCTAACAGGCAATAAAGTGTAGCAAACATTAACTGAAAAAACAGAGTCAAAACTTTTAGTTTAGTTAATATTCAGTGCAACTCAAGTAAATTAATATGTTGTATTATTTGAAAAAGTGCAGATAAAAGGTAGTTAAATTCTCTTATACGTCCAGTTGAATACAGCTAAATCTTAGCCTGCCAAAGCTCAGGTTTTAAGTAGAAAATATTCCAAAATGTACCACTTAAATAGGCAGTAACAGGATAACATTGAATGAGACTACCCCCAGCTGAAATTACTGTCTATGCAGGAATTCTTACAGGCAATAAAATCTAGCAAACACTAACTGAAAAAAACGAGTCAAAACTTCCAGATCAGTTAATATTCAATGCAACACAAATAAATCAATTAAAATGCTGTATTTGAAAAAAGTGCAGATAAAAGGTAATTAACTTTCTTACACATCCAGTTAAATACAGCTAGATCTTAGCCGGCCAATGCTCAGGTTTTAAGCATAAAATATTCCAAAATGTACAACTTAAATAGGAAGTAACAGGATATCAATAAAGGAGACTAACCCTGACTGTAATTACTGTCTTTGCAGGAATTCTAACAGGCAATAAAACCTAGCAAACACTAACAGAAAAAACATACTCAAAACTTCCAGTTCAGTTAATATTCAATGGAACACAAATAAATCAAATAAATGCTGTATCATTTGAAGAAAGTGCAGATAAAAGGTACTTAAATTCTCTTATACGTCCAGTTGAATACAGCTAGATCTTAGCCGGCCAAAGCTCAGGTTTTAAGCAGAAAATATTCCAAAATGTACCACTTAAATAGGCAGTAACAGGATATCAATAAATGAGACCACCCCAACTGCAATTACTGTCTATGCAGGAATTCTAACAGGCAATAAAATCTAGCAAACACTAACTGAAAAAACAGAGTCAAAACTTTTTAGTTCAGTTAATATTCAATGCAACACAAAAAAAATCAATTAAAATGCTTTATTATTTGAAAAAAGTGCAGATGAAACGTTCTTAAATTCTCATATACATATAGTGAACACAGCTAGATCTTAGCCAGCCAAAGCTCAGGTTTTAAGCAGAAAATATTCCAAAATGTACCACTTAAATAGGCAGTAACAGGATATCAATGAATGAGACTACCCCTGACTACAGTTACTGTCTATGCAGGAATTCTAACAGGTAATAAAATCTGTCAAACACTCTCTAAAAAAACAGAGTCAAAACTTCCAGTTCAGTTAATATTCAATGCAACACAAATAAATCAATAAAAATGCTGTATTATTTGAAAAAAGTGCAGATAAAAGGTAAATAAATTCTCAAATACATCCAGTTGAATATAGCTAGATCTTAGCCGGACAAAGCTCAGGTTTTAAGCAGAAATCATTCCAAAATGTACCACTTAAATAGGCAGTAACAGGATATCAATGAATGAGACTACCCCCGACTGCAATTACTTTCTGTGCAGGAATTCTAACAGGCAATAAAATCTAGCAAACACTAACTGAAAAAACAGAGTCAAAACTTACAGTTCCGTTAATATTCAATGCAACACAAATAAATCAATTAAAATGCTGTATTATTTGAAAAAAGTGCAGATAAAAGGTTTTTAAATTCTCTTATATGTCCAGGTGAATACAGTTAGATTTTACCCTGCCAAAGCCAAGGTTTTAAGCAGAAAATATTCCAAAATGCACCACTTAAATAGGCAGTACCAGGATATCAATGTATGAGACTACCCCCAACTGCAATTTCTGTCGGTGCAGGAATTCTAACAGGCAATAAAATCTAGCAAACACTAACTGAAAAAACAGAGTCAAAACTTCCAGTTCAGATAACATTTAATGCAACACAAATAAATGAATTAAACTGCTGTATTATTTGAAAAAAGTGCTGATAAAAGGTACTTAAATTCTCTTATACGTCCAGTTGAATACAGCTAGATCTTAGTCGGCCAAAGCTCAGGTTTTAAGCAGAAAATATTCCAAAATGTACCACTTAAATAGGCAGTAACAGGATATCAATGAATGAGACTACTCCTGACTGCAATTACTGTCTATGCAGGAATTCTAACAGGCAATAAAATCTAGCAAACACTAACTGAAAAAACATAGTCAAAACTTCCAGTTCAGTTAATATTCAATGCAACACAAATAAAGCAATGAAACTGCTGTATTATTTGAAAAAAGTGCAGATAAATGGTACTGAAATTCTTTTATACGTCCAGCTGAATACAGCTAGATCTTAGCCAGCCAAAGCTCAGGTTTTAAGTAGATTATATTCCAAAATGTACCACTTAAATAGGCAGTAACAGGATATCAGTGAATGAGACTACCCCCGACTGCAATAACTGTCTAATCAGGAATTCTAACGGGCAATAAAATCTAGCAAACACTAACTGAAAAATCAGAGTCAAAACTTCCACTTCAGTTAGTATTCAATGCAACACAAATAAATCAAATAAATGCTGTATTATTTGAAAAAATGCAGATAAAAGGTACTTAAATTCTGTTATACGTCCAGTTGAATACAGCTATATCTTAGCCGTCCAAAGCTCAGGTTTTAAGCAGAAAATATTTCAAAATGTACCACTTAAATAGGCAGTAACAGGATATCAATAAATGAGACCACCCCGACTGCAATTACTGTCTATACAGGAATTCTAACAGGGAATAAAATCTAGCAAACACTAACTAAAAAAACCAAGTCAAAACTTCAAGTTCAGTTAATATTCAAACAACACAAATAAATCAATTTAAATGCTGTATTATTTCAAAAAAGTGCACATAAAAGGTACTTACATTCTCTTATACGTCCAGTTGAATACAGCTAGATCTATGCTGGCAAACGTCAGGTTTTATGCAGAAATCATTCCAAAATGTACCACTTAAATAGGCAGTAACAGGATATAAATGAATGAGGCTGCCCCCAATTGCAGTTACCGTCTATGCAGGAATTCTAACAGGTGATAAAATCTAGCAAACACTAACTGAAAAAAAGAGTCAAAACGTCCAGTTCAGTTAATATTCAATGCAACACAAATAAATTAATTAAAATACTGTATTTGAAAAAAGTGCAGATAAAAGGTACTTAAATTCTCTTATACATCCAGTTGAATACAGCTACATCATATGCCAGCAAACCTCAGGTTTTAAGCAGAAAATATTCCAAAATGTATCACTTAAATAGCCAGTAACAGGATATCAATGAATGAGACTACCCCTGACTGCAATTACTGTCTATGCAGGAATTCTAACAGGCAATAAAATCTAGCAAACACTAACTAAGAAAACCGAGTCAAACATTAAAGTTCAGTTAGTATTCAATGCAACACAAATCATTTTAAATGCTGTATTATTTGGAAAAAGTGCAGATAAAAGTACTTACATTCTCTTATAACTATAGTGAATACAGCTACATCTTAGCCAGACAAAACTCAGGTTTTAATCAGAAATCAGTCCAAAATGTACCACTTACATAGGCAGTAACAGGATATCAATGAATGAGACTACTCCTGAGTGCAATTACTGTCTATGCAGGAATTCCAACAGGCAATAAAATCTAGCAAACACTAAATGAAAAAACAGAGTCAAAACTTCCAGTTCAATTAATATTCAACACAATTCAAGTAAATCAATTAAAATGCTGTATTATTTGAAAAAAGTGCAGATAAAAGGTACTTAAATTCTCTTATGCGTCCAGTTGAATACAGCTAGATCTTGGTCGGCCAAAGCTCAGGTTTTAAGCATTAAATATTCCAAAATGTACCACTTAAATAGGCAGTAACAGGATATCAATGAATGAAACTACTCCCGACTGCAATTGCTGTCTGTGCAGGAATTCTAACAGGTAATAAAGTCTAGCAAACACTAAATGAAAAAACAGAGTCAAAACTTCCAGTTCAGTTAATATTCAATGCAACACAAATAAATCTATTAAAATGCTGTATTATTTGAAAAAAGGTGCAGATGAAAGTTACTTAAATTCTCTTATATATCCAGTTGAATACAGCTTGATCTTAGCTGGCCAAAGCTCAGGTTTTAAGCAGATTATATTCCAAAATATACCACTTAAATAGACAGTAACAGGATATCAATGGATGAGACTACCCCCGACTGCAATTACTGTCTATGCAGGAATTCTAAGAGGCAATAAAATATAGCAAACACTAACTAAGAAAACCGAGCCAAACCTTAAAGTTCAGTTAATATTCAATGCAACACAAATCAATTTAAATGCTGTATTATTTGAAAAAAAGTGCAGATAAAAGGTACTTAAATTCTCTTATAACTATGGAGAATACAGCTACATCTTAGCCGGCTAAAACTCAGGTTTTAATCAGAAATCATTCCAAAATGTACCACTTACATAGGCAGTAACAGGATATGAATGTATGAGACTACCCCCGACTGCAAGTACTGTCTATGCAGGAATTCTAACAGGCAATAAAATCTAGCAAACACTAACTGAAAAAAGAGTCAAAATGTCCAGTTCAGTTAATATTCAATGCAACACAAATAAATCAATTAAAATGCTGTATTATTTCAAAAAGGTGCATATTAAAGGTTCTTAAATTCTCTGATACGTCCACGTGAATACAGCTAGATCTTAGCCAGCCAAAGCTCAGGTTTTAAGCCGAAAATATTCCAAAATGTACCACTTAAAAAGGCAGTAACAGGATATCAGTGAATGAGACTACACCTGACTGCAGTTACTGTCTATGCAGGAATTCTAACAGGCAATAAAATCTAGCAAACAGTAACTGAAAAAACAAAGTCAAAACTTACAGTTCAGTTAATATTCAATGCAACACAAATAAATCAATTAAAATGCTGTATTATTTGAAAAAAGTGCAGATAAAAGGTTCTTAATTTTTCTGATATGTCCAGGTGAATACAGTTAGATCTTACCCAGCCAAAGCTCAGGTTTTAAGCAGAAAATGTTCCAAAATGCACCACTTAAATAGGCAGTACCAGGATATCAATGTATGAGACTACCCCCAACTGCAATTTCTGTCTGTGCAGGAATTCTAACAGGCAATAAAATCTAGCAAACACTAACTGAAAAAACTTAGTCAAAACTTCCAGTTCAGTTAATATGCAATGCAACACAAATAACTCAATTAAAATGCTGTATTATTTGAAAAAAATTGCAGATAAAAGGTTCTTAAATTCTCTGATACATCCAGGTGAATACAGGTAGATCTTAGCCGGCCAAAGCTCAGGTTTTAAGCAGAAATTATTACAAAATATACCACTTAAATAGGCAGTAACAGCATATCAATGAATGACACTACCCCCGACTGCAATTACTATCTATGCAGGAATTCTAACAGGCAATAAAATCTAACAAACACTAACTGAAAAAAAGAGTCAAAACTTCCAGTTCAGTTAATATTCAATGCAACACAAATAAATCAATTAAAATGCTGTATTATTTGAAAAAACTACAGATAAAAGGTAATTAAATGCTCTTGTACATCCAGTTGAATACAGCTAGATCTTACCCGGCCAAAGCTCAGATTTTAAGCAGAAAATATTCCAAGATGTTCAACTTAAATAGGCAGTAAAAGGATATCAATGAATGAGACTGCCCCCGACTGCAATTACTGTCTATGCAGAAATTCTAACAGGCAATAAAATCTAGCAAACAATAACTGAAAAGACATAGTCAAAACTTCCAGTTCAGGTAATATTCAATGCAACACAAATAAATCAAATAACATGCTGTATTATTTGAAAAAATTGCAGATAAAATGTACTTAAATGCTCTTATACATCCAGTTGAATACAGCTAGATCTTAGCCGGTGAAAACTCTGGATTTAAGCAGAAAATATTCCAGAATATACCACTTTAATAGGCAGTAACAGGTTGTCAATGAATAAGACTACCCCTGACTGCAATTACTGTCTATGCAGGAATTGTTACACGCAATAAAATCTAGCAAACACTAACTGATAAAACAGAGTCAAAACTTCCAGTTCAGTTAATATTCATCGCAACACAACTTAATCAATTAAAATGCTGTATTATGTGAAAAAAATTGCAGATAAAAGGTACTTAAATTCTCTTATACGTCCAGTTGAATACAACTAGATCTTAGCCGGAGAACGCTCAGGTGTTAAGCAGAAATCATTCCAAAATGTACCACTTAAATGGGCAGTAGCAAGATATCAATGAATGAGACTACCCCCGACTGCAATTACTGTCTATGCAGGAATTCTAAGAGGCAATAAAATCTAGCAAACACTAACTGAAAAAGAGTCAAAACGTGCAATTCAGTTAATATTCAATGCAACACAAATAAATCAATTAAAATGATGTATTTGAAAAAAGTGCAGATAAAAGGTACTTAAATTCTCTTATACGTCCAGTTGAATACAGCTAGATCTATGCCGGCAAAGCTCAGGTTTTAAGCAGAAAATATTCCAAAATGTACCACTTAAATAGACAGTAACAGGATATCAATGAATTAGACTACTCCCGACTGCAATTACTGTCTATGCAGAAATTCTAAGAGGCAATAAAATCTAGCAAACACTAACTGAAAAAGAGTCAAAACGTCCAGTTCAGTTAATATTCAATGCAACACAAATAAATCAATTAAAATGATGTATTTGAAAAAAGTGCAGATAAAAGGTACTTAAATTCTCTTATATGTCCAGTTGAATACAGCTATATCTTAGCCAGCCAAAGCTCAGGTTTTAAGCAGAAAATATTCCAAAATGTACCACTTAAATAAGCAGTAACAGGATATCAATAAATGAGACCACCCCGACTGCAATTACTGTCTATACAGGAATTCTAACAGGAAATAAAATCTAGCAAACACTAACTAAAAAAAACGAGTCAAAACTTAAAGTTCAGTTAATATTCAATGCAACACAAATCAATTTAAATGCTGTATTATTTGAAAAAAGTCCAGATAAAAGGTACTTAAATTCTCTTATAAGTATAGTGAATACAGCTACATCTTAGCCCGTCAAAACTCAGGTTTTATTTATAAATCATTCCAAAATGTACCACTTACATAGGCAGTAACAGGATATCAGTGAATGGGGCTGCCCCCAACTGCAGTTACTGTCTATGCAGGAATTCTAACAGGCAATAAAATCTAGCAATCACTAACTGAAAAAAACAGATTCAAAACTTCCAGTTCAGTTAATATTCAATGCAACACAAATAAAGCAATTAAACTGCTGTATTATTTGAAAAAATATAAATTTT
>NC_056726.1:1977046175-1977083675 GCF_019279795.1 Protopterus annectens
AAACTAAAACCCCCCCAATAAAATCTAGCAAACACTAACTGGAAAAACAGAGTCAAAACTTCCAGTTCAGTTAATATTCAGTGCAACACAAATAAATCAATTAAAATGCTGTATTATTTGAAAAAAGGTGCAGATGAAAAGTACTTAAATTCTCTTATACTTCCAGTTGAATACAGCTTGATCTTAGCTGGCGAAAGCTCAGGTTTTAAGCAGATTATATTCCAAAATATACCACTTGAATAGACAGTAACAGGATATCAATGGATGAGACTACCCCCGACTGCAATTACTGTCTATGCAGGAATTCTAACAGGCAATGAAATCTAGCAAACACTAACTAAGAAAACCGAGTCAAACCTTAAAATTCAGTTAATATTCAATGCAACACAAATCAATTTAAATGCTGTATTATTTAAAAAAAGTGCAGATAAAGGGTACTTAAATTATCTTATAACTATAGTGAATACAGCTACATCTTAGCCTGCTAAAACTCAGGTTTTAATCAGAAATCTTTCCAAAATATACCACTTACATAGGCAGTAACAGGATATGAATGTATGAGACTAACCCCGACTGCAAGTACTGTCTTTGCAGGAATTCTAACAGGCAATAAAATCTAGCAAACACTAACTGAAAAAAGAGTCACAACTTCCTGTTCAGTCAATATTCAAAGCAACACTAAATAAATCAATTAAAATGCTGTATTATTTCAAAAAGGTGCATATAAAAGGTTCTTAAATTCTCTGATACGTCCACGTGAATACAGCTATATCTTAGCCGGTCAAAGCTCAGGTTTTAAGTAGATTATATTCCAAAATGTACCACTTAAATAGGCAGTAACAGGATATCAGTGAATGAGACTTCCCCCGAATACAGTTACTGTCTATGCAGGAATTCTAACAGGCAGTAAAATCTATCAAACACGAACTGAAAAAACAGAGTCAAAACTTCCAGTTCAGTTAGTATTCAATGCAACACAAATAAATTAAATAAATGCTGTATTTTTTGAAAAAAGTGCAGATAAAAGGTACTTAAATTCTGTTATACGTCCAGTTGAATACAGCTATATCTTAGCCGGCCAAAGCTCAGGTTTTAAGCAGAAAATATTTCAAAATGTACCACTTAAATAGGCAGTAACAGGATATCAATAAATGAGACCACCCCGACTACAATTACTGTCTATACAGGAATTCTAACAGGGAATAAACTCTAGCAAACACTAACTAAAAAAAAACGAGTCAAAACTTGAAGTTCAGTTAATATTCAATGCAACACAAATAAATCAATTTAAGTGCTGTATTATTTTAAAAAAGTGCAGCTAAAAGGTACTTAAATTCTCTGATACATCCAGTTGAATAGAGCTACATCTATCCCGGAAAAACCTCAGGTTTTAAGCAGAAAATATTCCAAAATGTACCACTTAAATAGCCAGTAACAGGATATCAATGAATGAGACTACCCCTGACTGCAATTACTGTCTATGCAGGAATTCTAACAGGCAATAAAATCTAGCAAACACTAAATGAAAAAACAGAGTCAAAACTCCCAGTTCAGTTAATATTCAACACAATACAAATAAATCAATTAAAATGCTGTATTATTTGAGAAAAGTGCAGATAAAAGGTACTTAAATTCTCTTATACATCCAGTTGAATACAGCTAGATCTTGGTTGGCCAAAGCTCAGGTTTTAAGCATAAAATATTCCAAAATGTACCACTTAAATAGGCAGTAACAGGATATCAATGAATGAGACTACTCCCGACTGCAATTACTGTCTTTGCAGGAATTCTAACAGGCAATAAAATCTAGCAAACACTAAATGAAAAAAAACAGAGTCAAAACTTCCAGTTCAGGTAATATTCAACAGAATACAAATAAATCAATTAAATTGCTGTATTATTTGAAAAAAGTGCAGATAAAAGGTACTGAAATTCTTTTATACGTCCAGTTGAATACAGCTATATCTTAGCCAGCCAAAGCTCAGGTTTTAATCAGATTATATTCCAAAATTTACCACTTAAATAGGCAGTAACAGGATATCAATGGATGAATCTACCCCCGACTGCAATTACTGTCTATGCAGGAATTCTAACAAGCCATAAAATCTAGCAAGCACTAACTGAAAAAAACAGAGTCAAAACTTCCAGTTCAGTTAATATGCAATGCAACACAAATAAATCAATTAAAATGCTGTATTATTTGAAAAAAAGTGCAGATAAATGGTACTTAAATTCTCTTATACGGCCAGTTGAATACAGCTAGATCTTACCCGGCCAAAGCTCATGTTTTAAGCAGAAGATATTCAGAAATGTACCACTTAAATAGGCAGTAACAGGATATCAATGAATGACACTACCCCCGACAGCAATTACTGTCTATGCAGGAATTCTAACATGCAATAAAATCTAACAAACACTAACTGAAAAAAGCAGAGTCAAAACTTCCAGTTGAGTTTTTATTCCATGCAACACAAAAAATCAATTAAAATGCTGTATTATTTAAGAAAATTACAGATAAAAGGTACTTAAATTCTCTTATACGGCCAGTTCAATACAGCTAGATCTTAGCCAGCCAAAGCTCAGGTTTTAAGCAGAAAATATTCCAAAATGTACCACTTTAATAGTAAGAACAGGATATCAATGAATGAGACTAACCCCGACTGCAATTACTGTCTATGCAGGAATTCTAACAGGCAATAAAATCTAGCAAACATTAACTGAAAAAACAGAGTTAAAACTTCCAGTTCAGTTAATATTCAATGCAACACAAATAAATCAATTAAAATGCTGTATTGTTTGAAATAAGTGCGGATAAAAGGTTCTTAAATTCTCTTATATGTCCAGTTGAATACTGCTCGATCTTAGCCGGACAAAGCTCAGGTTTTAAGCAGAAAATATTCCAAAATGCACCACTTAAATAGGCAGTACCAGGATATCAATGTATGAGACTACTCCCGACTGCAGTTACTGTCTATGCAGGAATTCTAACAGGCAATAAAATCTAGCAAACACTAACTGAAAAAACAGAGTCAAAACTTCCAGTTCAGATAACATTTAATGCAACACAAATAAATGAATTAAACTGCTGTATTATTTGAAAAAAGTGCTGATAAAAGGTACTTAAATTCTCTTATACGTCCAGTTGAATACAGCTAGATCTTAGTCGGCCAAAGCTCAGGTTTAAGCAGAAAATATTCCAAAATGCACCACTTAAATAGGCAGTAACAGTATAGCAATGAATGAGACTACTCCCAAATGCAATTACTGTCTATGCAGGAATTCTAACAGGCAATAAAATCTAGCAAACACTAACTGAAAAAACAGAGTCAAAAATTCCAGTCAGGTAATATTCAATGCAACACAAATAAAGCAATGAAACTGCTGTATTATTTGAAAAAAGTGCAGATAAATGGTACTGAAATTCTTTTATACGTCAGTTAGATACAGCAGAGAGATAGCCGGCCAAAGCTCAGGTTTTAAGTGAATTATATTCCAAAAGGTACCACTTAAATAGGCAGTAACAGGATATCAGTGAATGAGACTACCCACGACTACAATTACTGTCTATGCAGGAATTTACAAAAGGCAATAAAACCTAGCAAACACTTACTGAAAAAACAGTCAAAGTCAAAACTTCAGTTGGTATTCACGTGCAACACAAATAAAATCAAAATAATGTATTATTTGAAAAGTGCAAAAGTAAAGTTTTAAATAAAGTTATACGTCAGTTGAGCCCAGTTGAATAATAGCCGACCAAGCAAGCCCAGTAAAGCAGAAAATAAAGCAGAAAATATTTAAATGGCCAGTAACCAGATATCAATGAAGGAGACTTGAGACTTCCTCACTGCAATTACTGTCTATGCTGGAATTCTAACAGGCAATAAAATCTAGCAAACACTATCTGAAAAAAACAGAGTCAAAACTTCCGGTACAGTTTTTATTCAATGCAACACAAATAAATCAATTAAAACGCAGTATTATTTGAGAAAAATACAGATAAAGGGTACTTAAATTCTATTATACGTCCAGTTGAAGACAGCTAGATCTTAGCCAGCCAAAGCTCAGGTTTTAATCAGAAAATATTCCAAAATGTACCACTTAAATAGGCAGAACAGGATATCAATGAATGAGACTAACCCCGACTGCAATTACTGTCTATGCAGAAATTCTAACAGGCAATAAAATCTAGCAAACACTAACTGAAAAAACAGAGTCAAAACTTCCAGTTCAGTTAATATTCAATGCAACACAAATAAATCAATTAAAATGCTGTAGTATTTGAAAAAAAATGCAGATAAAAGGTACTTTAATTCTGTTATACATCCATTTGAATACAGGTAGATCTTAGCTGGTCAAAGCTCAGGTTTTAAGCAGAAATTATTCAAAAATATTCCACTTAAGTAGGCAGTAACAGCATATCAATGAATGAGAGTACCCCGGACTGCAATTACTGTCTATGCAGTAATTCTAACAGGCAAGAAAATCTAGCAAACAATAACTGAAAAAACAGTCAAAACTTCCAGTTCAGGTAATATTCAATGAAACACAAATAAATCAATTAAAATGTTGTATTTGAAAAAAGTGCAGATAAAAGGTACTTAAATTCTCTTATACGTCCAGTTGAATACAGCTAGATCTATGCCAGCAAAGCTCAGGTTTTAAGCAGAAAATATTCCAAAATGTACCACTTAAATAGCCAGTAACAGGATATCAATGAATGAGATTACCCCCAACTGCAATTACTGTCTATGCAGGAATTCTAACATGCAATAAAATCTTGCAAACACTAACTGAAAAAAACATTGTCAAAACTTCAAGTTCAGTTAATATTCATTGCAACACAAATAAATCAATTAAAATGTTGCATTATTTGAAAAAAATGCTGATAAAGGTACTGAAATCTCTCTATATGTCAGTTGAATATAGCTAGATCTTAGCCGCCAAAAGCTCAGTTTTAAGCAGAAATCATTCAAAATGTACCAAACAATGGAAAATAACATGATTATCAATATGAGAGAATGAACCGACTGCCTTACTGTCCTTTGCAGATGCCTAACAGACAATACAATCAGGCAAACAGCACTAGAAAACTAAAAAAAAATCAAAGTTCCTTTCAGTTCAATGCAAAACAAATACAAATCAATTAAAATGCTGTATTATTTGAAAAAAGTGCAGATAAAAGGTAATTAAATTCTCTTATACGTCCAGTTGAATACAACTAGATCTTAGCCGGCTAAAGCTCAGGTTTTAAGCAGAAAATATTCCAAAATGTACCAGTTAAATAGGGAGTAACAGGATATCAATGAATGACACTTCCCCCGACTGCAATTACTGTCTATGCAGAAATTCTAACATGCAATAAAATCTAACAAACACTAACTGAAAAAAACAGTCAAAACTTCCAGTTCAGTTATTATTCAATGCAACACAAATCAATTAAAATGCTGTATTATTTGAAAAATGTGCAGATAAAAGGTACTTAAATTATCTTATACGTCCAGTTGAATACAGCTAGATCTTTACTGGCAAAGCTCAGGTTTTAAGCAGAAAATAGTCCAAAATGTACCACTTAAATAGCCAGTAACAGGATATCAATGAATGAGACTAACCCTGACTGCAATTACTGTCTATGCAGGAATTCTAACAGTCAGTAAAATCTAGCAAACACTAACTGAAAAAACAGAGTCAAAACTTCCAGTTCAGTTAATATTCAATGCAACACAAATAAATCAATTAAAATGATGTATTATTTGAAAAAAGTACAGATAAAAGGTACTTAAATTCTCTTGTATGTCCAGCTGAATACAGCTAGATATTAGCCAGCCAAAGCTCAGGTTTTAAGCAGAAAATATTCCAAAATGTACCACTTAAATAGGCAGAACAGGATATCAATGAATGAGACTAACCCCGACTGCAATTACTGTCTATGCAGGAATTCTAACAGGCAATAAAATCTAGCAAATACTAACTGAAAAAACAGACTTTAAACTTCCACTTCAGTTAATATTCAATGCAACACAAATAAATCAATTAAAATGTTGTATTATTTGAAAAAAGTGCAGATAAAAGGTACTTAAATTCTCTTATATGGCCAGTTGAATACAGCTAGATCTTACCCGGCCAAAGCTCAGGTTTTAAGCAGAAAATATTCCAAAATGTACCACTTAAATAGACAGTAGCAGGATATCAATAAATGAGACCACCCCCGACTGCAATTACTGTCTATGCAGAAATTCTAACAGGCAATAAAATCTACCAAACACTAACTGAAAAAACAGAGTCAAAGTTTCCAGTTCAGTTAATATTCAATGCAACACAAATAAATCAATTAAAATCCTGTATTATTTGAAAAAATTGCAGATAAAAGGTACTTAAATTCTGTTATACATCCAGTTGAATACAGGTAGATCTTAGCCGGCCAAAGCTCAGGTTTTAAGCAGAAATTATTCCAAAATGTACCGCTTAAATAGGCAGTAACAGCATATCAATGAATGAGACTTCCCCCGACTGCAATTACTGTCTATGCAGGATTTCTAACAGGCAATAAAACCTTGCAAACACTAACTGAGGAAACAGTCAAAACTTCCATTTCAGTTAATATTCAATGCAACACAAATAAATCAATTAAAATGCTGTATTGTTAGAAAAAGTGCAGATAAATGGTACTTAAATTCTCTTATATGTCCAGTTGAATACAGCTAGATCTTAGCCTGCCAAAGCTCGGGTTTTAAGCAGAAAATATTGCAAAATGTACCACTTAAATAGGCAGTAACAGGATATCAATGAATGAGACTACACCTGACTGCAATTACTGTCTATGCAGGAATTCTAACAGGTGGTAAAATCTAGCAAACACTAACTGAAAAGACATACTCTTTTCAGTTAATATTCAATGCAACACAAATAAATCAGTTAAAATTATGTATTATTTGAAAAAAGTGCAGATAAAATGTACTTAAATTCTCTTATACATCCAGTTGAATACAGCTAGATCTTAGCTGGCCAAAGCTCAGGTTTTAAGCAGAAAATATTCCAAAATGTACCACTTAAATAGGCAGTAATAGGTTGTCAATGAATAAAACTACACCTGACTGCAATTACTGTCTATGCAGGAATTGTTACATGCAATAAAATCTAGCAAACATAAACTGATAAAACAGAGTCAAAATTTCCAGTTCAATTAATATTCAATGCAACACAAATAAATCAATTAAAATGCTGTATTATTTGAAAAAAAGTGCAGATAAAAGGTACTTAAATTCTGTTATACGTCCAGTTGAATACAGCTAGATCTTAGCCGGACAAAGCTCAGGTTTTAAGCAGAGATCATTCCAAAATATACCACTTAAATAGGCAATAACAGGATATCAATTTATGTGTCTACCCCCGACTGCAATTACTGTCTATGCAGGAATTCTAACAGGCAATAAAATCTAGCAAACACTAACTGAAGAAAAGAGTAAAAATGTCCAGTTCAGTTAATATTCAATGCAACACAAATAAATCTATTAAAATGCTGTATTTGAAAAAAGTGCAAATAAAAGGTGCTTAAATTCTCTTATTCGTCCAGTTGAATACAGCTAGATCTATGCCAGCAAAGCTCAGGTTTTAAGCAGAAAATATTCCAAAATGTACCACTTAAATAGCCAGTAACAGGATATCAATGAATGAGATTACCCCCGACTGCAATTATTGTCTATGCAGGAATTCTAACAGGCAATAAAATCTAGCAAACACTAACTGAAAAAACAGAGCCAAAACTTCCAGTTCAATTAATATTAAATGCAACACAAATAAATCAATTAAAATGCTGTATTATTTGACAAAAGTGCTGATAAAAGGTACTGAAATTCTCTTATATGTCCTGTTGAGTACAGCTAGATCTTAGCCGGCCAAAGCTCAGTTTTTAAGCAGAAATCATTCCAAAATGTACCACTTCAATAGGCAATAACATGATTATCAATGAATGAGACTACCCCCGACTGCAATTACTGCCTTTGCAGGAATTCTAACAGGCAATAAAATCTAGCAAACACTAACTGAAAAAACAGTCAAAACTTCCAGTTCACTTAATATTCAGTGCAACACAAATAAATCAATTAAAATGCTGTATTATTTGAAAAAGTGGAGATAGAAGGTACTTAAATTCTCTTGTACGTGCAGTTGAATACAGCTAGATCTTAGCCGGCCAAAGCTCAGGTTTTAAGCAGAAAATATTCCAAAATGTACCACTTAAATAGGCAGTAACGGGATATCAATGAATGAGACTACTCCCGACTGCAATTACTGTCTATGCAGGAATTCTAACAGACAATACAATCTAGCAAACACTAACTAAAAAGACATAGTCAAAAATTCCACTTCAGTTAATATTCAATGCAACACAAATAAATCAATTAAAATGCTGTATTATTTGAAAAAAGTGCAGATAAAAGGTAATTAAATTCCCTTATATATCCAATTGTATACAACTAGATCTTAGCCGGCTAAAGCTCAGGTTTTAAGCAGAAAATATTCCAAAATGTACCAGTTAAATAGGGAGTAACAGGATATCAATGAATGACACTACCCCCGACTGCAATTACTGTCTATGCAGAAATTCTAACATGCAATAAAATCTAACAAACACTAACTGAAAAAACAGTCAAAACTTCCAGTTCAGTTATTATTCAATGCAACACAAATCAATTAAACTGCTGTATTATTTGGAAAAAGTGCAGATAAAAGTTACTTAAATTCTCTTATACGTCCAGTTGAATACAGCTGGATTTTTGCAGAAAATAGTCCAAAATGTACCACTTAAATAGCCAGTAAGAGGATATCAATGAGTGAGACTACTCCCGACTGCAGTTACTGTCTATGCAGGAATTCTATCAGACAATACAATCTAGCAAACACTAACTGAAAAAAGAGTCAAAACTTCCAGTTCAGTTAATATTCAATGCAACACAAATAAATCAATTAAAATGCTGTATTATTTGAACAAAAGTGCAGATAAAAGGTAATTAAATTCTCCTATACATCCAGTTGAATACAACTAGATCTTAACCGGCCAAAGCTCAGGTTTTAATCAGAAAATATTCCAAAATGTACCAGTTAAATAGGGAGTAACAAGATATCAATGGATGACACTACCCTCGACTGCAATTACTGTCTATGCAGAAATTCTAACATGCAATAAAATTTAGCAAACACTAACTGAAAAAACAGAGTCAAAACCTCCAGTTCTGTTAATATTCAATGCAACACAAATAAATTAATTAAAATGCTGTATTATTTGAAAAAAGTACAGATAACAGGTACTTAAATTCTCTTGTATGTCCAGCTGAATACAGCTAGATATTAGCCAGCCAAAGCTCACGTTTTAAGCAGAAAATATTCCAAAATGTACCACTTAAATAGACAGAACAGGATATCAATGAATGAGACTAACCCCGACTGCAATTACTGTCTATGCAGGAATTCTAACACGCAATGAAATCTAGCAAACACTAACTGAAAAAAAACAGACTTTAAACTTCCAGTTCAGTTAATATTCAATGCAGCACAAATAAATCAATTAAAATGTTGTATTTTTTGAAAAAAGTGCAGATAAAAGCTACTTAAATTCTCTAATATGACCAGTTGAATACAGCTAGATCTTAGCTGGCCAAAGCTCAGGTTTTAAGCAGAAAATATTCCAAAATGAACAACTTAAATAGGCATTAACTGGATATGAATGAATGAGACTACCCCCGACTGCAATTACTGTCTATGCTGGAATTCTAACAGGCAATAAATTCTAGCAAACCCTAACTGAAAAAACGGAGTGAAAACTTCCAGTTCAGTTAATATTCTATGCAACACAAATAAATTCAAGGGAACCCTTTCTCCGGAGTCCTCCTCAGAAGATCCCACTTGGGAGCCACCCCAGAAGAAACTTTGCAAGAGGAAGCATCTTGATTCCCTTGAGGAATCCATCACTGAAGACACGGATTGCAATGAGGGAGAAGGGTCCCCACGATCTCCCCCAGAAGACATCTCATTTGGAGACATTCTCGAGATCCTCAAGCAGAGGGGAGACTGGAAGCCTTCCAACCCTTTGGTAACTCATCCTGTAGACACCCCTTTTTGCAGGGGGGTTCCGCGCATCCAGGGCACTAGAGATTCATTCTCTGGCCGATGCTTCCAGCGCTCCTGAGCAGTGGCCCGATTGCTTTCCTCTGGAAATAGTTGGTGGTCAATTTTCTTTGCAACTTCAGGCCTGGCAACTCATTAATGGATGCGATTGTGCAGAGAATAATATCCAGAGGCTATCGTATCCCATTCAACCTCTCTCCCAGACCAGTAAAATGAATCCCTGATGTCCCTCCCAGTCACAGGGAGGCTGCAGCTTTAGAAATCGAAAAGATGCTAAAAAAAAGAGTCATCCAACCAGTCCACCAGACTAAAGAGGATCTGGCTTTTTTGTGTGCCAAAAAAGACTAGGGACTGGAGACCAATCTTGGATCTCAGCTTACTAAACAAATTTATCAAACCTCAAAAATTCCAGATAGTGACTGTACAGTCCATTCTCCCCTTTCTGGGGAAGGACAACTGGATGTGCTCTATAGACCTTCAGGATGCATATTACCACATAAAGATGGAGAAACACTCCCAGAGATTTCTCCGCTTCCAACTGGGAGCCAGTCATTATCAGTCAGTTCAGGGTACTACCCTTTGGTATCTCGACAGCCCCCTGAGTGTTCACCAGATATATTTCAGTTGTAGTTGCTCATCTCCGACTACAAGGATTCCAGGTGTTTCCATATCTAGACGATTGGCTCCTTACCCCCAGGACCAGGAATCTTCTCATTCTCAGTCTCTCTTACACTCAAAGCCTTGCTCTCCACCTAGGTATCACGATCAACATGGACAAATCACAAGTCTCTAACAAGAGCACTGGAATTCATTGGAGTGATCTTCGACACAACGTCCTGTCAAGCTTCCCTTCCTCCTCACAGCCTTTCAAAAATAAGAAACCAGATTCAAGTCCTCCTTCTGCAGACATTTGTACCAGCACACCTTGTACTACAACTATTGGGCTCTATGGCAGCAATCATTAGCTTAGTACCACTGTAGAGGTTGCACATGAGACTGTTACAGTGACTCCTTTCATCACAATGGTTGATCTTAACCCACCCACTTGACCACATGATACACCTTACAAATCTTTGCAAGAAAGAAATGCTATGGTGGATGAAGCCAGAAACAAATCTTTGATGTCGACCTTTCTGTCTTCCCCAGCCCATGGCCACAGTGACCACGGACGCTTCCCTGGTGGGGGGACATTTCCAGGGAAAGACAGTCCAAGGCACCTGGTCCCCCATGGAGGCCAATTTGCACATAAATGTCCTGTAATTGAGGGCATTTCTCTTAGCATTGCAAGTGTTCCACACAGCCCTTCCTTCCGAGACCATTGCAGTTCAGTCGGACATGTCAGTCGTGTGGTACATCAACAAACAAGGTGGAACCAGGTGTTACCCCCTGTGTCAGGAAGCCATGAGAATTTGGCATTGGGCGATGGCTTCTAACCGCTTTCTCATAGCAATGCATATTCCCAGGAATTCCAATCTTATTGCAGACAATTTGAGCAGGAACAATTTGATACCTCATGAGTGGTCCCTCAATCCAATAATAGCAGATCAGATCTTCCGCCGTTGGGGCAGACCTTGCTGTGACCTGTTTGCTTCACCCCTAAATAACAAATGCAGAAGCTATTTTGCCCTGATCCCCCATCAGGGGGAGTCACTGAGGGATGCTCTGACACACGATTGGCCCCCGGGTCTTCTGTATGCCTTTTCCCCTGTTTCCCTTCATCCCGAAATTTCTACAGAAAGCTCAAAGGTTGAGAAGCAAAGTGATCCTCATTCTCCCTTATTGGCCCTGTCAAGTCTGGTTCCCATTCCTATGGCCTCACCTGATTCACAGCCCGTGGATCCTGGATCAATCCCAATGTCTGCTGTCTCATCATCAGGGACTGATTCACCCATCTCCACAGCCTCAAGCTTACAGCTTGGTTTCTCCACCTCCGATGATTGCCAGGCTACCTGATATTTCATCCCCTGTTTGCGAGATCCTTCTGGCTTTGCACAAACCGTCCACCAGAAACATTTGTTCCAGTAAGTGTATTAGGTTCTCTAGATGGGCCAAAGAACATAACATAACATAGACCCCTTTTCCATGCCTATTCAGAAGATCCTTCAATACCTCACTACCCTGTAGCCCAGAGTAGCTTCAGCATTGACGATTACAGTGCATTTAGCTGCTATTGCAAATTTTCACAATGGAATTGACAATTCATCTGTTATGTCACACCGACTGTGCAAAACCTTCTTGAAAGGAGTCTTACATATTAAACCTCCTGTCAAGCCTCCTATAGAACCATGGGATTTTACGTTGGTGCTTCAGTCGTTAACGATTCCTCCATTCAAGCCTTCTAATTCCTGTGATATCAGATTTTTGTCTTGGAAAACTCCACTTCTAGTAGTCCTTACTTCAGCGAGAAGAGTATCTGAGTTGCAGGCCTTCAGTGTCAAGAGACCTTACTTGATTTTCCATAGGGAAAGAGTGTCTCTATGTACTGACCCCTCCTTTTTGCCCAAGGTCATTTCTGTTTTTTTCCATTAATCAATCTATTGACCTACCGGTTTTCTTTTCCCACCATTCAAATAGAGGGGAATACCTTCTGCATACTCTCGATGTTCATAGGCAACTTCGTTTCTCCTTGGACAGAACTAAATCTTTCAGAAAAACAGATCAATTGTTTGTGGCCTTTGCAGGACCCAGAATGGGTAAGCCTGTTTCCAAAATGACTTTATCTTCTTGGCTCAGAAACCCTATTATTTTCATTTACCATCAAAACAAAGTGTCCTTACCTTCCAAAATAAAGGCTCACTCCACTAGATCGATGGCTACCTCAGTGGCCTTTCATTCCAGATCCTCTATGGATGATATCTGCGCAGCAGCCACTTGGGCAAGACCTCATACCTTTATCACTCATTACAAATTGTATTTGGCCTCCAGGGGACGAGCATCTTTTGGGTCTATGGTGCTCAAGAATGTCCTTTCTTGGGGCCACCCAGGACTCAAGTAGCTGGGGACTCAGTCCTAATAGTAAGGAATGAATAAAGATTTACAACATCAGATAAAGAAGTTTTGTCTTACCATAACATTCCATCTGTGTTGTAGATCTTTATTCATTCATTACTTCCCATCTGCCTTCCCCCTGCCTGGACTCCTGGTGGACTTTAGGATTTCCTTATTAGTTAAGGTATCTGCTCAGACAGAGCCTCCCACTATCACTATTAATAATTCTATACTATAATGGTGGGCAAACTCGATCTGAAGAGAGTATGAGAGGGGCATTGTGGGTAGGTCTTAGCTGCCAGTTTTTGGCTGGCGCGAGTTTGGTACCGGCCGTGTCAGTTCCGAGGACGGAACCGAAGTCTTAACAGTAATAAATGAATAAAGATCTCCAACACAGATGGAATGTTATGGTAAGACATAACTTCCTTTTTTACAGGGTTTGCTGGGATTACGGAATTGATTCTTATTTTGAAGGAGACTTGCTTCATGGTCTGACCTTACCAGAGATGACACAACATGGGAGCATGGGGGATGTGCAGAATTCTCCCATATTTGTGAGTACCATATGCAATATGTTTGTACCCCTAGTAGGCGTATGCAGTAACTGGGTTCAGGGTGTTTGTGTTTACAAAGAGTTATGTAGGATTCCCATTTTATAGAAGGATAAAGTCCCCAATGAGTATAGTATTTGGTTGAATGGTGAGTGTCTCTAAGAGGTCTGAGTATGAGCTATAGGTTTCATTGAACATAGAGGGTGACCTGTAGCTTGCAGTAATATGGTATGGGACTTTGTGGTAATGTGGATGTGGAGAAACTCCAATGCATCATCCTGTTTACCAAACTACAGGTGTTTGTTGTTGATGTAGATTGAGACACCTCCACCTTTAATTCCTGTGTGTGCAGTTTCTACTGCCGGGGTACTCTCTGTGGTTTTAAACCATGTTTAAGTAAATGCACAAATGTCTGCACTCTCCAAGATGAGGGAACTTGGAGGGAGTGGTGCTTCTTGTTTAGATTCCTGGCATTGAGCAGTAAAACCTTTAAAGTTCCTTGGGTAGATTTTGTTTGTTGGACAGTTTGCCAATTTAGCATTGCCAAAAAAACAGCACTATGGGGAGGACAATGTTTTAGTAAATATATGAAAGCCTAGAGGCAACAGCTGCAGATCACCCTTGGCAAAGCAATGTGGTTTGTTAACCATGGCCTTCTACCCTGACAAAAATTGTATCCTCCCAGAATGACACCAAAAATTAAGCTAGTTATTAAAGTCAGTCATCTTTTGTTCATATTGTGGCATCATCCTTGGTGAAGGTAGAAGCTGCTCAGTGCTAGGCACATACCAGCCTGTGAAACATAGTCTAAGAGCTTCATAATGTCTCTCATAATATAGTCTAGGGAGGTATGTCTCAGGTCATTTACACTTACGTGGACTACAACTGAATCATAGAGATACCTGTGGTGCAGTGACTTGAGTGCATTGTTAATTTGGCAGATCTTGGCCCCTGATAGGCAAATGGCTGTTATTTTCTCCTTGTTCGACCTGGTGAGTGGGGTATCAGTATGTCATACAATGGAGTCCCCCATGACTAGAGTACTGGGTAGTGTATTTGTTTGGTAATTGAGGCTTCACTGGGTGTGGCTGTACGTGCAATGTTAGATGTTGTTTCTGTTGAGTGCTTTTAGGTTTGCTGAGGATAGTTTTTACAGGTGGAATGTCTGGGAGGTCTTTGGGATTTGGAAAGATTGCATTTAAGTGCCTCAGCATGAAAAGGTCTGTGTGTGATGCATTCTATATGTGATGAGACAAGTGGATTGTTGTTATGAGTGTCTGTATGCAACAGTTTTGCCTAGAGATATTGTGTGTATACATCTCTTGCATATTGTATTTGTTTCTGGAGGATTAAATGATTGTCAGTGAACATTAGACAATAGTTACATTGTCTCAATATTCCCATAGCCACCAAACTGGCTGCAGATAAATTGTAAATGTGTTTATCCATTATGTCAGGTCCTTTATTGGGTGAGATACTAAGGTGCAGTGCAAGAACAATTAATAGTGGGTTGATTAAGGGTGCTTTTGGGGCTGGAGACCAGACTGGGCTGTGTAATATAAAATGTTAAGTTGTCAATCTCGCCTTCATTCTTGCTGGATGGGTTCGGAGCCGATCCTCGGCTCCGACTCGGCCAGTACTAAAGCTCGAGAGCTATTTTTACCTGCTCGAGGCTCCCCTATATCCCACAATGCTAGGCGGTAAATACCCAGATCTCATTTGCCGCTTTAGCTGCGAGGTGTTTTTTTCTACCGGCTCTGCAGGTTAGTGACTTTTTATAGTTGTTAAACTTTAAAATCCCCTTATTTTTCTTAGGATAGTTTCTCACAACAGTTTATTTAGTTATCTATTCCTAGTTTCATTCGGGTTCCCCTAATTGTTTTTCCTGTTTATCCCCTGTTAATTTCCTTAGGCCTTCGGGCCCTCCTCACTTCCCCTTAGTCATATCTTATTGTGTGAGTGATTGGCTTATTTTTCCCCTTTCTTTAAAGGTGTGTCTGTGTTTTACAGCACTTTAGGATGTCTAAAGACTCCAAGGTCTCGGGCTTCAAGAAGTGTGATTCGTGCTGTCAGAAAATGTCTCTGACAGACGGTCACACTTCTTGTGTATATTGCCTGGGACCTTTGCACCTGCAGGACTCTTGTTCTGTCTGCCACGCTTTCAGTCCAAGAGTCCTGCAGGAATGCAAAAATAAACTTATACTTCGAAGCTTATTAAAGCCTGAAGGCTCCCTGACCCAGACCGCGTCAGGAAAACCTTCCAAGCCTTCCAAGGCGTCGGCTCCAGCTTCGGAGCCGTCCGCTGGTGGCTCTAAGGCTGCTTCGACATCGACTCTGTCTGGAGCCGATGTTTCGAAGAGTAAAACTGTTACCTCGGCTCCGGCTGGAGCCGAGAGGTCCGAGACTCAGATGGCTCCGATAGTTTTGTCGGAGCCATCTACTAGGAAGAGGTCGAGATCCCCATCCATTGGCTCTATCCACTCGGCCCCAGGATCTCCACTCTTATCAGAGAGGAGCCATAGGTCCCACTCCTCTCGGTCCTCCAGACTGTCCAACCACGACTTAGAGAGGGTGGTGAGCAGACTTCTCAAGTCCCAGGCACTGGCCCAAATACTGCATAGCCCTACCCAATGGTCAGTGGCTATACCCATCCCTTCCTCAGTTCCTCCTCCGATTCCCATGAGTTTGGAGCCGGAGCTTCTGGGAGCCGTGACTGTCGGTGCGTCGGAGCCGATACTTCCACTTTCAGCTCCGTCGTCGGCTTCGATCTCCTCGTTGGAGGGATCTGGGTGCCGGGCTTCCCTCGTTGGCTCTGAGGGGCGAGTGGCATCGGACCCTTGTCCGAGCCCGTTCTTCCTCTCGGAGCTTCGGCGCTGGTGAGCTCGGCCCCGACATCGGCCTCAGAGCCGTCCCTTTCGGTGTCGGGAGGAGTCCTCGTCTCTTCGGAGCGGGGATCTTCGGCCCCACCTGATCGGGGCACCTTCGAGGTCATGCGGAGCGTGCTAGACCCGGTGTCTGCTCCACGGTCGGCTCCCTCAGCTCCTCCCTCTACAGTGCCTGCGATGGTCTCTACCCACCCTCTCGTCCCAGACCATAGAGAGCCAGCATCTCAAGTTTCCCCACTGGGAATATCCTCCTCTTCCGAGGCTTCTCCTGATCCTTCAGGGGAACCCCCTCGGAAGAAACAATGCAAGAGGAAGCATATTGACTCCCCCGAGTCTATCACCTCGGATACCGACTTGGATGAGTCGGAAGGGTCCCCACGGTCCTCCTCTGAGGATGTCTCCTTTTCAGACATCCTTGAGATCCTTAGACAGAGGGGGAACTGGTCCACCCTTAACCCTTCAGAGGACGAGTCGGTCTACCTTGAGGCTTTTGGCTCTCGCCCTTCCACCTCCTGGGTATCTCCTCCCTTTGACCCCCTCATGGAAGTGGTGGCAAGGAAGGCGTGGACAGCCCCTGATACAGTGGAACCTACCCCACGAAGGCTGTCCAAGTTTATTACAGCTCCTAAGGACAAAGAATTCTTATCCAAGGGCGTCTCTGTTGATGCTATGGTGGTGGCCGCAGCCACTAAGAAGGAATTAGCCGATCTTCGGTACCTATCCATCCTTCTAATAAGGAATCTAGGACTATGGATAGGTACGGTAAGCGGATGTTCTTCTCAGCAACCTTTGCTATGCGTTCGCTGAACTACTTGTGTCACTTCACCCGTCTTCAGAGAGATATGCTCAAGGAAATGGGTGATGCTTTGCAGGATCCAACAACTGAGGGGTTTCGAGACAAAATGAACTCCCAGTTGGCAACCCTGAATTCAATCAACTCCTCCATGCGGCTTCTTTCCTATGTGGCAGATGGGGCGAGTAGGGCCGCTGGCACAGGTGTAGCTTTGCGACTTCACGCCTGGATGCGGCTTTGTAACTTTGCGGACCCTTTCAAGGCGTCCTTCACCAATTCCCCTTTTGATGGTACAGTGTTGCTTGAACCTCAGGTGAAGGACACGTTGACTAGGTGCGAACAGGATGGCAAGACTCTCTCTGCCGTGGGAGTCCGGTTTTCTACCCCTTCTAGACCATATCCCAAAGGTCAGAAGGGGGGGGGTGTGGTTCCGCAAATCACAGGGAGTCTCGCCTGATGCACAGAGTCAGTTCCCCTCTAGAGGCAGAGGGGGGAACAACAATAGACGCCGCTGTAGGGGCAGGGGGGGGGTCCGCAAAATCAAGGTAGCAGAGAGACTCTCTCTGACAAACCTTTTCAGCATCCCTGAGAAGCTGCCTGACTGTCCACCTTCGGAGGCAGTCGGGGGAAGATTATCACTGTATCCAGAAGCCTGGCTTTCTGTCACTCAAGACAAATGGGTACAGTCGATTATATCCGGGGGTTACAAAATTCCCTTTGTCCACACCCCATCTCAACCAAAAGGGCCCCTTCCAGAAGTTCCACCCGGTCTAAGGGAACAAGCAGCGCTAGAAATATCAAAGCTGCTGTCAAAAAGAGCTATCCAGCCAGTCCCAGCAGACCAGCAAGGATCCGGAATCTACTCCAAATTCTTTTTGGTTCCAAAAAAGACAGGGGACTGGAGACCAATATTGGATCTCAGCAGACTAAACAAGTTTGTAAACAAAACAAAATTCCGGATGGTCACGCTTCAGTCCATTCTACGCTTCTTGGGTCAGGACAATTGGATGTGCTCAATAGACCTTCAGGATGCGTACTATCATATCAAGATGCACAGATGCTCCAGAAGGTTCCTCTGCTTCCGGCTGGGAGCCAGTCACTATCAGTTCAGAGCCCTGCCCTTTGGTCTCACTACAGCCTCCCGAGTGTTCACCAAATGCATGGCAGTGGTCACGGCTCATCTGAGACAACAAGAATTCCAGGTGTTTCCATATTTAGACGACTGGCTCCTTACAGCTACCACCAGGCGTCAACTTCTCATATCCAGAGACTACACCATTCATACTTGTCAAGCTCTAGGCATTTCCATAAATTTCGAAAAATCTGCCTTGTTGCCTTGTCAGGCTATTACCTTTATAGGTGCCACCTTAGACACAATTCATCTTTCCGCCAAACTAACAGAGCAAAGAGTATCAGATATCCGCAAACATGTTCACATTCTTCTTCAATGCGACAGGATCAAAGCCAGGTTTGTCTTGAAGGTTTTAGGTCTCATGGCAGCTGCCATTACACTTCTTCCCCTAGCCCGCTTTCACATGCGGATCCTCCAGTGGATGCTGTTTTCTCAGTGGTCCTTCCAACAGCTCCCAATGTCTCACAGTATTCTGCTGACCCAATCATGCAAGAAGCATCTATCTTGGTGGATGACCTCCCCTCAAGTTCTTCAGGGCAGATCATTTGTCCCCCCCCCCCGGTTGCCACGGTGACAACGGACGCTTCCCTGATCGGGTGGGGGGGGCATTGTCAGGGCAGGATGGTCCAGGGCACATGGCAACCTTTCGAAAGCCATTTGCACATAAATGTCCTGGAGATGAGAGCAGTACTTTTAGCGTTGCAAGCCCTTCAGCACTCTCTTCCCACCGGAACCATTGCAATTCAGACAGACAATATGTCTGTAGTATGGTACATCAACAAACAGAGCAGAACCAAGTCTTATCCCTTATGTCGAGAGGCACTGAGACTTTGGCAGTGGGCAATCTCATCTCAGCGGTTTCTGATAGCAACGCACATCCCCGGGAAGTCCAACGTGATAGCGGACAAGTTGAGCAGGGCCATACTCATACCACACGAGTGGTCTCTCAAACAGTCAGTGCTGGAAGAAATTTTTCAGAAATGGGGCCAACCTTGCTGCAATCTTTTTGCTACTCCCCAAAACAGCAAGTGTCATGATTTCTTCACCCTCTTTCCCCTACCAGGTCAACCCGCCAGGGACGCTCTAGTCCACGATTGGCCTCGGGGACTTCTGTATGCCTTTCCCCCCTTTCCACTGATCTCTCAAGTAATTCAGAAAGCTACCGCATTGAGAGTCGACATGATCCTCATTGCCCCTTACTGGCCTCGTCAGATATGGTTTCCATTCCTTCACCGGTTTCTGTTGGAGCAGCCTTGGCATCTGGATCCAGTGCCAGATCTTTTGACCCATCATTCGGGTCAGCTGCACCTCTCCCTCCCATCTCTCAACCTCACAGCTTGGTTGCTCCACTTCCTACCCTAGCCAGGCTTAATTTCCCATTCGGTCCGTAACATCTTTATAGCCTCCCACAAGTCTTCTACAAGAAGGATTTACAATAGCAAGTGGAAATGTTTTTCCTTCTGGGCAGCAACTAATAGCATAGACCCTTTCACTGCACCTATCCAGTCTATACTAGACTTCCTGGCAGAACTTTTTCACTCAGGTTCTTCTTCGTCTACTATTAGAGTCCAGTTGGCGGCTATATCTAATTTCCATGTAGGCTTTTCAGACTCCAGCATCATGTCCCACAAACTTTGCAAAGCCTTTCTAAAAGGTATCTTTTTGCTCAAGCCCCCAATTAGAGACCCCCCACCTCAGTGGGACTTAAATTTGGTTCTAGCCTCCTTGATTCTCTCCCCCTTCGAACCGGCCGCTTCCTGCTCTCTGAAATTGCTTTCATGGAAAACCATTTTTCTAGTAGCCATAACATCAGCTAGACGGGCATCTGAACTCCATGCTCTTTGCAGTCGTCCTCCATACTTAGTTTTCCACAAAGACAGGGTGTCCCTTCGGACCAACCCTTCCTTTTTACCCAAGGTTTCTTCTGAGGCGAATCTGAATCAGACAATCGACCTTCCAGTTTTCTTCCCTAATTATTCCAACAAGGCAGAACAAAAGTTACATTTCCTAGATGTTTATCGCCAGCTTCATTATTATTTGGATAGGACAAAACAGTTTAGGAAGTCTAACCAGCTGTTCCTATCTTATGCGGAAGGCAAGATGGGCCTTCCAGTTTCCAAAGTGTCCCTTTCGAGATGGCTGGCCTCTGTAATTTCCTTCATTTATGAACTCAGACACCAAAAGCTACCATCACGACCTAGAGCTCATTCAACCAGGGCATTAGCTACGTCTGTAGCATTTCAAGACAGACTGCCCATAGATTCCATCTGTCAAGCAGCTACATGGGCCTCTCCTCATACCTTTATCTCACATTATAAATTGGATATGGCCTCCAGAAACCGGGCTAACTTTTGTTCCACCGTACTCAAGAGTCTGTTCCGATGAGCCACCCAGGATAAGGGTGCTAGGGACGTGGTCCCATCCAGCAAGAATGAAGGCGAGATTGACAACTTAACATTGAGAAGTTATGTACCTACCATAACGTTCCATGTTAGTTGTCTTCTTCTCGCCTTCTTTCTTGCGTCCCACCCTCCATCCCCCTAGCCTGGACAGACCGCAGCGTCAACCACCTCTATTGCCCCTGATTGATAGTTTTACAGGTAGTTTCTATAGAGGTGGATTTCTTTTTTCTCTGTCTCTAGGAGAGCAGCACTGCTGTACTTTCAGCTATCAAACGAGATCTGGGTATTTACCGCCTAGCATTGTGGGATATAGGGGAGCCTCGAGCCGGTAAAAATAGCTCTCGAGCTTTAGTATTGGCCGAGTCGGAGCCGAGGATCGGCTCCGAACCCATCCAGCAAGAAAGAAGGCGAGAAGAAGACAACTAACATGGAACGTTATGGTAGGTACATAACTTCTCATTCAAGGGGAAGTACTCAACACGCAAACTAGCTGCTCCATGCTATTCAGCATGCAAAGTAGCTAGTGTTTCATTGAGCACAATAGTTGTGGTTGTTTCAGGATTAGTTCTCTTTTTTTCTCTTTTGGGACAAGAAAGTTCTAAAGATTTTTAGTCATGCTGGCTGCTTTTATACTTCCTTACAAAGGGGGTTAGCCTGTAGGCAGTCAGAGTGACTGTGTGGGAGGGGGTTAGAGCTTTGGGAAGCTGGCTGGGTGCTGTATCCCTGGCAGGATGCAACCCGTAGGCTGCTGCAGCAGTGAAGAATTTGAACATCTACTTTTATGTGTAAGTATAACTTACACATCTGTAATTTCTGCAGCAAAGAAGCATATTTTGATGTCTTATTCAACCATTGGTGGGTGAGACCATCCCCGTCATGCAAATGAACAAGCAGTTTTTAGTTGAGTCTTGGATGAGTGGACCTATATGCCAAATGATAGGGCTGGGCAAAGAAATAGTAAGTAATACAGAGTTCCATCTTTGGGTTCATCTTGCTTGAGAAGGCTTGAAAAGGCTTGAACCCTGAAATATGAAGCTCCTTGAGGTTGGCTTTTGTATAAAGAGGGCTGCAACTTTCTGTAGTCCCCCAAGAGGTACTTAATGGTTTGGAGTTTTCTTGACCCATGCCTTATAGTATGAGTTGATAGGGACAAGCTTTGACCAAGTACCTTGATAATGCATGATTATTGTACACAGAGCTGTACATAGTTGTACCTGTTTTTGTAGGCCAGATATTAGTGCAGTGTCACAGCTGAATTACTTGAGTGTATGTCCATAAAACAAACTGCATATACACAGATGCAGAGAAAGCTTTGCCTGGACATTGCTTTTGAAACATAAAAACATGAACAAGAGCAAATAATTTCCTTTCATGTTAAGTCTCAAAAAAACAAAAAAAGCTTTATTTGCATCTTTGTGTGTATATTTGTGTGTGTATGTGTAACTTGAGTTTAAACACCATGCTGGTGTTTTCCTAGCTGAAAGGAAAAATGTTTTTAAGGGAAAACTCAATACCTAACAGTATAGAGCCTCCTACTAGTGCAGAAACAGTAACAACTTCATGATATGCTGGAGGTATTTGGTTCATGTCCCAAGCAAGATATAATATTTTCATTTCATGTTTATAATATTCATAGAGCAATATATTTATGGACTATACCCAGTTTTGTACTCTTCAGGGAGTTCAATGAGGGATGGTTTACTGCCAATGGAAAAAGCTCGGCATTGCCTTGATGTCCTTCAAGGATGCATCTGCAGACATAACATATGGGTTGTCCTGCCTCAGGCAGCCCTTCGGTCGGCCGGATTCCAAAGTCTGGGTCTGGCCTCGGCTGATGTCGCACTTCACCCGACGTCATAGCTCCTGGGGTATAAAGGCATCAGCCGACGCCATTTTCCTCAGTCTTTCTTGCCGCGCGGTGCTCGAAGCAGAAGCTGTTCGCAAGTGCCGGTCGGTCAGATCCAGAGTTTTCATCTACCGAAGACTTCTAAAAAAGCTAAGTACCCCGTTGGGGACTCTTTCTTGCCTCAGCCGATGTCAGACAAAGTAAATAATTGTTTAACTTGTGGGAAACAAATACCTCATAAGGATTTTCACTCTTACTGCCTTCCTTGCTTAGGCCCAGACCACGACGTATCAGCTTGTTTAGCCTGTGCTTCCTTCAACCGACGGACACTTAGACGTCGGTCGGAGTTTGCAGAAGAGTTTTTTGGCTCCGCTTTTGCATATAAAATGCCGTTGGAGACTCCAACTACACATTTAGCTAAAAAACGCAAGGAAAAGGACCAACACTTGCGGCCCGCGATTTCGGCTGAAACCACGGTTTGGCCTACCACGAGTGTCTCGGTTTCGGCTGAGACCAAGACCTCGGTTCTCCCTTCGGCCGAAAGCATGCCTCCGACAACCGAGGCCACACAGGCCACGGCTGAGTCGGCTACAGAAATTCCTACTGAAGAAGCAGGCACACAAGATTTGTCCGACACTATTCCGTTGGACATCTGTACTCCTGCACGTGGGGCAGCTAGACCCCCTGCTTCTATGTCTATCAAGGCCTTTTTCAGGGCTAAAGCAGCAAAACTTTCCAAGGTTTTACCTACTAAGGCTCCCTCTCACAGGCCTACTTCAAGTTCTCAGATTCTCAGCCTTGCTGAGGACCTTATTTCTCTGATCAGGGGATCCCAACCTCACCCAGACAGGGCCTCACAACCCCCTCCTGAAAAAAGGCCTAGGACTGAACCTCCTGAACCTCTCTCCACTGACTATTCCTCGGATGGTTCAGATTTATCTGACCATCAGGAAGGCCCATACTCACCTTATGAGGATTCTGATGCAGAAGACTCCATCCCTTCAGCCTCTCCTCCAGAAGAGTTTTCATTTGGGGAAACCCTACACTCTATGAGGGAACACTTCCAATGGCAGGGTCAGGATTTTTCTGATTCTAGGAAAAGGCTAAGGACTTTCTTACACTTACCACAGCATAGGCCTTTAGCCATACCACCTGTACTATCAGTTGTTGATGATGCATACAATGATGCCAGTACTGCCCCTGATTCTCTTCCCCCGGCCCCTGCCAAACCTGATAGATACTACAGGGTCCCGGATTCTCACTTCCACTTGTATAAGGCCCATGCTGCAGACCCAGAAACCATTTTTCAGGGCCCTAAGGGTGTTGCAGCTGCCTCTGCCAAAAACCCCCTACTCTCTGAAAGAGAATCTAGAGCATTAGAGAGATGGGGTAAAAAGGTTTATACATCTGCAACTCTTTCTGCCAGGGCTTTAAACTGTCAATTTCACATGATACAGTACCAGGAATTTTTGTTAGATCAGTTGAATAAAAAACTGGCCTCTCCTGAACCTTTAGACCGTAAGTCCCTTCAGGATTTTGTACACAACTCTCAGCAGGTCAGTAATCATTTCTTGAAATGTGGCTATGATGCACTGGAGGCTTCATTTAGATCAGCTGTGACTGGAGCAGTGATTCGAAGGCATGCCTGGCTAAAAGAACAATCCTTGCCAGACCATGTTAAGTCAAAACTCCTAGATGCCCCTATGGAGAAACAAAGTTTATTTGGCTCCCCTGCACAGGAGGTTCTAAAGAAAGTGGAAGAAAAAGCAAAATCTGTCCAAACAGTCAAGGAATTCCTGCAGGTCTAACCTCCGAGGTTCAGCAGAAATTGGCCTTCAAAGAATTGGTCCTTTCCAGACACCTTTAGAGCACAGAGAGGCAGAAATAGGCGCACAAGAGGCAGAGGTCAATCTAGGGGCGCCTACAGGGGTCGCCAGTGGCAACCTGCCAACCAGAGAAGTGCCGCCACAGCTGCGACTGCAACCACTTCCACAGGACAGACACAATAACTTGGCTCTGATTCCGCCTACCAGGGAACAACTGGAAGCACCCTTGGGCGGAAAGCTAGCTTTATTTTCAAAAAACTGGCATTGTATTACAGGAGACAAATGGACTTTACAAACAATAGACAAGGGCTACAGGTTTCACTTCCACACTTTACCAAAAAAGAGAGGAATGCCAAACCTTCCACCAAGCCAGAAATCAGAGGCGCTAAAACAAATCATCAGCTTACTAAGGATGAGAGCAATAGAAAAGGTACCACCATCTATGGAACAAGACCAAGAATTTTACTCCAGACTATTTCTTGTACCAAGAAAAGAAAATCAATGGAGGCCTATTCTCGACTTGTCCGCACTGAACACATATCTCATTGTTCCAAAATTCAAAATGCTGACCCTACAGCAACTTCTTCCCATGTTGGGCAAGGAGTCTTGGCTGGTGACTCTAGATCTCAAGGAGGCATACCTGCACGTCCCTATACGACCAGATTGCAGAAGACACCTCAGATTTCTTGCAGGATCAGAGCATTATCAATTCTCAGCATTGCCCTTTGGCTTATCTACTGCGTCCAGAGTATTCACGAAATGCCTGGCATCAGTAATTGCTCATTGCAGGCTTCAGGGAATTCAAATCTACCCATACCTGGACGACTGCCTAATACAAGCGGACAACAAGACAAAAATACTAAAGGATTTGACCTATGTCATACAACTGCTGCAAGCCTTGGGATACACAGTCAACATACAAAAGTCAAGACTAGTGCCATCCCAAAGGATAACATTTTTGGGTGCAGAACTGGACACAATAGCTCAGATGGCTTTTCTCACAGAGGAAAAACAAAAGCATCTACCAGTCTATTTCATGGCATTAACAAAACAAACTCAGCCTACTGCAAGGAAGGTCCTGCAGGCCCTGGGTTACATGGCATCCTGCATAATCTTAATCCCACATTCCAGGCTGCATATGAGGAAAACTACAATGGTACCTGAGGAATGTATGGTCTCAACACAAGCACAGTCTAGAAGCCCTGATTCCAATCATTCCATGCCTGCACAAGGAATTCCTGTGGTGGGCTCAAGCTTGCCAGATAAACAGAGGATTGCCTTTCCACAAACCACATCCAGGGCAGACCATTACCACGGACGCCTCAGACCTAGGCTGGGGGGCACACATGGAAGACATGTGTATCCAAGGCCTATGGTCCCAAGACCAGCTGAATCTACACATAAATCTAAAGGAGATGCTGGCAGTGAAGCATGCAATCGAGGCATTCAGTTCATTCCTCCAGCAAGGACACCTGCTGATAAGGACGGACAATACCACAGTCATGTGGTACATCAACAAACAGGGAGGCACACATTCATACCCCCTATACCGGATGGCAATGGACCTTTGGAACTTAGGCCTGAATCTCAACATCCAACTGCAGGCCAGATTTGTACCAGGAAAAGAGAATTCACTAGCAGACAGCTTAAGCAGAACTACCACGGATGCTCACGAATGGATGCTGCATCCAGACATCTTCAAAACCATAACAAAGAAATGGGGAATGCCAGAAATAGACCTGTTCGCCTCCCCATTCAACCACCAACTGAAGAAATTCTGCTCAAGAGTATACCACCCACTAGCCTGGAAGGTGGACTCCCTTTCTTTCAGCTGGAAGGACCTGACGGTATATGCCTTTCCACCTCTCCCATTGATGTACAAAGTTCTATTGAAGATCAGAGAGGAACAGCCAAAGGTAATTCTGATAGCTCCAGACTGGCCAAGGCAACATTGGTACCCGCTACTGAGAAGCATGTCTCGGACGAACTCATGGCCTCTACCTCTATGTCCTTTACTTCTAACGCAGAACAACTACAGGACCCTGCATCCAAACTTAAAAACGCTGCAGCTAACTGCTTGGAAAATTGCATAACACAAAACCAACCTGTTTTATCTCAGAGGGTTAAGGACTTTATCCTGGAGGCTCGCAGACCCTCCACAAGGAAAACATATTCAGCCAAATGGAAGAGATTTCTCATTTGGAGTGCAGCAAAAGGAACAAATGTCACACTGGCAAACCTAGCTCATATCCTAGAATACTTAGCAGAACTGTTCCACAATGGCCTGTCCTATTCTTCCATTAAGATTCATGCATCAGCAATTTCAGCAGAGTACAACATGGATCCTCCTGTCTTCTCTCATCCTCTCCTCAGACAATTTTTGAGAGGGATCAAAAATGTAAAACCTCCACGGAAACCACCTCTACCTGCATGGGATCTCAATTTTGTGCTAGAAAAATTAACACTTCCTCCCTTTGAACCAGCAGCAACAGCAGACTTACAGTTCTTATCTTGGAAAACTGCCTTCCTGCTAGCAATCACTTCAGCAAGAAGGGTATCCGAGTTACAGGCATTAATGGCAGTGCAGCCTTTTCTCATCTTTCACCAGGAAAGAGTGTCTCTGAGAACCAATCCTACTTTTATGCCAAAAGTGGTATCCAGGGTATCCTTGAACCAAGCTATTAATTTACCTACATTCTTCCCCAACCCACAGAACAGGGGGGGCAAACTACTACACACCTTGGATGTACACAGACAACTGCGCTACTATCTGGACAGAACTAAGGCCAGCAGAAAAACTGACCAGCTTCTGGTAGCATATGCAACAGGAGTGCAAGGGAAAGCAATTTCAAAACAGACAATCTCAAAATGGATAGGAAATTGCATTCGATTCTGCTACTCATTTCATGGAAAGACAACTCCTGAAAATATCAGGCCTCACTCCACAAGAGCTACAGCCACCACTACAGCTTTCTTACGAGGAGTGGCTACCAAAGACATTTTAGAAGCTGCTACTTGGAGCTCCGTGCATACATTTGCCAAGCATTACAATCTTCCTTTATACTCCAGATCCCGAGCAGGTTTTGCAACTGCTGTTTTACAAGGGATCTTAACTACACCATCATTATCTTAGTGCCTCCTCCCCCAGTTTGGCTATGGTATTCTACCCATATGTTATGACTGCAGATGCATCCTTGAAGGACATAGTACAGTTTTGTACCTACCATAAATGTAGATGTCCGATAGGTATGCATCTGCAGTCAGGATTACCCACCCTCCTTCCCCTCTGTGATATTCCTAGGGTACTTACCCCTCTCTTAGCTAGCTGGGGGAATCTATTATGGTGTATTTGTTTGTATGTATATATGTATATATACTTTTTGTTTTCTACTATTTGGAATTTGCTACTTTTATACAAATTTAGCCTTCCTTGAGGGCACCTGGCATCTGGGGCAAGAAACACTGAGGAAAATGGCGTCGGCTGATGCCTTTATACCCCAGGAGCTATGACGTCGGGTGAAGTGCGACATCAGCAGAGGCCAGACCCAGACTTTGGAATCCGGCCGACCGAAGGGCTGCCTGAGGCAGGACAACCCATATGTTATGACTGCAGATCGGACATCTAAATTTATGGTAGGTACAAAACTGTACTTTTTCCTGCAGACATGAGGTACTAAACATTTCTTGATCAGGTAATTATATGTACTGTTAATATCTATGAGAGCAAGGGTGTCGGTTACTTTGGGAAGCAGAAAGCTAATAGTTTTATTTCAGGTAACAACCTTATCCCTAATGGAATGTGAAAAGTTGAGTATGTTGTGGTATACTACAGTGGCTACTTCATCAACTTTTTAGGTATGAGGAGATGGCAGTTCTGGCTGTTTGATCTGTTGACTTGGAAATACTGAATACTTTTCAGTATATGGGAAGCTGCCTGTCAGATATTAAACATTATCTTAACAGACTGTGGTATACATCAGCCTTATTTTTAATTTAACCAAACTCAGTTTCCCTTCTGTTTTCAGACCAATGTCCATTGTCCCAACACTTGGTAAAATAGAGGAGCAAGTAACCTCCATTCAAGTATCCAACACACTCAAACCCATGAGCTCCACTCCAAAAACCAACATCGTTTTTGGACAGGCTGTAGCACAATGACAGCTCTCTGAATAATAACAAATGACATTTTAATTGGAGTGGATAGAGGTTAACTCACAGGAGCCATATTTATTGATCTCAAGAAAACCTTTGACTTTGTTAACATCCAACTCCTTCTGTCCTTTCTAGCCCATAGTATAAACTCCACTGCATCCCATTGGTTCCATGATTTGTAATCAGACATTCTCATTGAAAATAGGATCCACTACATCTCACTTGGCAGACCTTAATTAAAGGTTTGGTTCTTTCCCCTTTATTTTTCTCCCTCTTTGTTAATAGGCTCCCAGCAAACAACCTTAACTTTCAGTTTTACTTTGAACAGGCAACATGGCTATTTACAGCTCTTGCTGTTCACCCACTGCTATAAAATATTTGCTTCAAGACAATCGTTAACCATTGTCATTTGGCTGAGCATCAGCATATTAATCCTTATCCTCTTTAAAATTAAAGCCATTCTCTCTTTGCAACTCCACATAAACTGGCATTTGTGCCCAGAAACTGAGCCATTCTAGATCATTGTCAGAAACCCACTGAAACTGTTCTTTCTTTCAAGTACACGGGCCAGTGCCAGATGGTACTAGGCCTATGGTTAGATGAAAGTCTCACCTTCCAGCAGCACATCAAACAAACAAAGCAAAATTCAAAATGTCCTATTCTGGACATGGAAATTGTCATATTTTCTGTACCCAGCAAATAGGGAAACCACTGATAAAGGAATCATGCAGTCACAATTAGAATACAGACTTCCAAAAAAATTGCCTTTCCTCTACAAAAGAACCTAACCACATAAAGACAGCCTCCAACAGAATATGCAGATTCATCACCTTTGTTTCAATGACTGAGCATCATTGTTCAAAACAGAACAAATGTAAGCACTTAACAACACTGACAGGTGTAACTCTACAGAACAACATGAGAAAAAAATATATCTGTGCTAAACCACACTGCAAAATTAATTTCTGATAAAGTCTCATTATTTTAAATAATAGAGATGAAAGTACATAACATCTGTAAATTTTGAAGAGTAGTTTAATTGAGGTATGCTGTTTTTCTTTTATTTTTTCAGCATTATTGTTTTTTTTTTTTTTAAATAAAGCAAACTGGCTACCAGTCCATCAAAGTTCCCTGCTATTCAGACCAAATTCATTCTCATACTTATTTGGAAGGTTCTTAATAAGAGAAAGTCTGTACCATCTTCAGGCTCACCCAGATAACTCCCCCTCTCTATATATTGCCATCATCAGGAGACAGTGCAGCAACCATAGCTTCTCATTTCTAGGACCTAAATTGAGGAACTCCATTTTGCTGTTTGTCAGGAAGTAAGCCTTTACGTCAGCCTCAGGAAAACACACAAAAAATTGTGCAAAAAGCTGCTCAGTGTTACTTTTATTATCACTGCAGTTACTTAAACATAATAAGTAGAAAACTAAGAGTCATCTACTCCATTACTTAATTCAAAAACGTACATATGGGTATTCCCATAATTTAATAAACAGACTGTTTTAACCTGTCTTCCTTCCTTCCCAATTACACCACTGCAATGCATCTCTCGTCTCTCCTAAACCACAGTAAGTCTTTCCTGGGGTTTCTTATTGTACATAATTTTTCACTCAGTTCTGCTTAAACATACATTCATTCCATTTGTCTTTAAGCTTTCCATAGCACACAGTATGCATGTATTCAGTTTTTGGCAAATTGTTTGACTAGTTTGCTCTTGCTATTACTTGATATTCTTCGTGTTTCACTGTTGCAGTCATCACCTGTGGGTTATCCCTGCTGTGGTAGTCCTCTGTCTGTTTTTCTGCGTCGGTTCCTGTCGCTTGTGGACTGACGTCAGGTCATTAGTGCTATAAAGCAAGGCAGCCGATGCCATTACACCAGTCTTTCTTGCCGTGGAGCCCATAGTAGAATCAGTTTGCAAGTGTGCCAGTCGGTCGCTACCAAAGTTTGAATTTTCAGCTGAAAACGTCTAAAGCTAAGTACCCAGTTGGGGATTCGTTTTTCTTGCACTAACCGATGTCAGAAAAAGTTAACAATTATCTCGCCTGTGGAAAGCAGATCCCACACCAAGACTTCCATTCATACTGCGTCACTTGTTTAGGCCCAGACCACGACGTCCCCCATTGCTGGTTCTGTTCCCTCTTTAACCCGAGAACTATTCGTCGTAGAGCTCTTATTATAGATAGGTATTTTTGTCTTCCGTCTTCACATTCCGAAATGGCGTCTGTTAGTCAGCAATCTGTAGACATTCTGAAAAAATGTAGAGATAAAGATAGACAAACCACACAAGGCTAAGCCTTCCAACGACACTACCGGTAAACAGGTCGTCGGTTCAACGGAATTTAGTGAGGTGCTTTCGCAGCCCCTGATGCCCTATACGATATTTATGCAGGACTCTACTGAGACGCTTTTGGAGTCTGGTATGCCGCAGAAGTCTTGTTTGTCTTCCGAGCCTTTGATCGTCTCTGCTTCGGTTGGGTCTGGAGCTGCGACACAGGCACTAGCTTCCTAGGAGACCTCTCACACTACCGATTCTAGACAGAAACCAATGTCCTCTCATCCGACTACCACTTCTCTCAGACCAATGGATACTCTTAGGCCTAGAAGCCAGGCCACTCCTAGGAAATCTACCTCTAGTCTCCATCTTACTCCTACTTCACCATCCCAAGCACAAATGCTTAAGATGGCGGAGGATTTTATCTCCCTTATCATGGGTAGTGAGGCCACATCTTCTAAAAGGAAAAGACACCCTTCTCCTAAAATGCTGTCAGAACAGGATTTTGAGGAATCTGATTATTCAGTTTTTGAAGAGAAACAACAGCCTTTTACTGCTTATAAAGGCTCCGATGCAGAGGAATCCATTCCTTCTGCCGCCCCACCAGAAGACCTTTCCTTTGGAGAAACCCTTCACACCCTCAGAGAACATTTCCACTGGGAATCCCAGGACTTCTCTCAGTCTAAGAAAAGACTAAAAGAGTTTCTATACCTGCCCCAGCACAGACCCCTGGCCATCCTCCCTATTTTAGAAGTGGTGGATGATATTTTCCATGAATCCAGGCACCCTCCCACCTGCTCCCACTAAACCTGACAGGTATTACAGAGTGCCAGATTCTCACAAATACCTGTACAGAAATCCTGCTGCAGACCTGGAGGTCATTACCACAGGGACCAAAAGGAGCTAAAGTTAGTTCTGCAAAGCATCCTATCCCTTCTGACAAGGAATCCAGAGCTCTGGACAGATGGGGTAAAAAAGTATACACCTCTGCAACCTTAGCTATCAGAGCACTCAGCTATCAGTTCCATATGTTAAAATATCAACAACACACTTTGCAACTTTTAAAACAAAAGGTTTCTTCCTTTCCTAACTATGTCAATTCTGAAGAGTTAGCAGATTTACTGCACTCTACTTGTCAAGTGGCCAAACACTCTTTGCACTGTGGATATGACGCACTAGAAGCCTCAAGCAGGGCAGCAGTGTCAGGATCTGTTATTAGGAGACATGCATGGTTGAAGGAACAGCCTCTCCCTGATCATGTCAAGTCTAAATTAATTGATGCACCCTTGGATAAGGATCACTTGTTTGGAATTAAGGCAGAAGAAGTGCTAAAAAAGATGGAAGACAAAGCAAAATCTATGCAAACAGTAAAATATTTCTTTCAGGTCCAACCTCCCAGGTTCAGCAGGAATTTCCTCTCTAAGCACTGGTCCTTTCCTGCACCTAGTAGACAGGATCAAGGTAAGCCTTGCAGGGACAGACCACCCAGGACTTTACCCCAGGGACAGCAGAGAACCAAACAGTGGGCCTCCTCCACTAAGTCAGGGAGTTCTAAGCAACCCTTCTATGGCAAAACTTCTCAATGACTCCCTCTCCCCTCCTCTGCTCTCCTTTCAGTCACCAAAAGCTAAAAGGAAGGCTCTCCCTCTGCAATGAAAATTGGCTTTTGATAAGCAAAGACCAGTAGGTCTTAAAGATCATTTTTCAGGGATACAAATTCTCTTTCAACAAACTCCCATTTCCAAGAGGGTACCCAGTCTTACCTCCAAATCAATGGGCAGCCCAACTTCTCATATCCCAGGGGGCAGTAGAACCTGTTCCCGCAGACCAAACAGGCAAAGGCTTTTATTCCAGAATATTCCTTGTTCCCAGAAAAAAGGGCACTTGGCACCCCATCCTGAATCTATCCATTCTGAACACCTCCCTGGTGGTCCCCAAATTCGAAATGCTACATTTGCAGCAGCGGCTGCCTATGCTGACAAAAAATGCCTGGTTATTGGTCCTAGGCGTGAATGCGTGCGTGTGTGCACCTTCTGTGGAAGGTTGTGCGCTGGGCTGACAATTCAACATCATAAAACTCCACTGCCAATCATGAGCAGACAGGTAATCCGCTGTGGCGACCCCTAACCAGGAAAAAGCCGAAAGAAGAAGTGACCCTAGACCTAAAGGATGCCTACCTTCACATCCCCATAAGGGAATCCTGCAGGAAATTCCTGCGCTTTAGGGCAGGCTTACAACACTTTCAGTTCTCTGCACTACCCTTTGGCTTATCCACCAAATGCTTAGCCCCAGCCATAGCATTTTGCAGACAGGGAAATATTCAGATTTACCTTTATCTGCATGACTGCCTCATTCAGGCAGAATGCAAAGAAAAGCTGCTCCAGGACCACCTCCTCTTTGTCAAAACCATCCTAACCTCTTTAGGGTTCACCATCAATGAAAAGAAGTCAAAGCAGACTTCCTCCAGGAGGATCATTTTCCTGGGAGCACTGCTGGACACAGCATCTCAGATGGCCTTCCTGTCACCAGAAAAGCAGAGCTTCCTGCTGCTCTACTTTACTCAGCTGGCTTCTAGAAGTCACCTCACAGCGAGGAAGTTCTTGCAAGTTTTGGAGTCGTGACATCTTGCATCCTTCTAATTCCTCTGGCCAGGCACCACATGAGGAAACTTAAGTGGTATCTAAAGAACGTTTGCTGTCAACACTCTCAGCCTCTAGAGACCCCTCTCCCTTTGATCCGCTATATAAGGGCCAAGCTTCTCTGGTGGGCAAGGGCCTGTGCCAAGAACAAGAGTCTTCCCTTCATCCTCCACCCTACTGGCCAGATCATCACCACTGACATGGCTTGTGCACCCAAGTCCTTTGGGAGGCCCAGCACCTTCCTTTACACATCAGCCAGAAGGAAATGATGGCAGTACAAAAGGCTCTGATATCCTTCAAATCCCATCTCAGGGCAGGGGTCCTCCTTATCAAAACAGACGACACCACTGTAATGTGGTACATCAGCAAACAGGGAGGGACCAAATCTTACCCTCTGTGCAGGCTAGCCATGAACCTCTGGCAAAATGCCTCCTCCATGGGATTGCACCTAATAGCCCAATACCTACCAGGGATCAACAACTGCCTGGCAGACCACTTAAGCAGAAACTTGCTGTACCCTCCACGAATGGCAGCTCCACAGAAAAATCTTTTTGCAAGTCACTCAGGAGTGGGGAACTCTGAAGGTGGATCTCTTTGCTTTGCACCTCAACCACCAGTTGGAAAAATTCTGTACCAGGGAGTACCATCGCCTAGGGTGGAAGGTGGATGCCTTGACCTTCCCCTGGAACTCCCTCTTTGTGTATGCATTCCCTCCTCTGCCTCTTATCCCCAAGGTACTGGTCAAGATAAGGGAGGAGAGGCCAAAGGCCATCCTCATTTGTCCAGATTGGCCCAGGCAGCATTGGTACCCCTTACTGTGCAGCCTGACATCTCAGCCTTCCAGGCAGCTCCCCCTCATCTCAGACCTCTTGACTCAGGTGGGGGGGGGGTGCTGCACCCAGAATTGCAGGCTCTCAAAATGACAGCATGTCTTATACCCTAAAAGCAAACAAGGGGCTCCTGTTAAGCAAACAAGTTCTAGACATTATCACAGAGGCCAGAAGGCCCAGCACCAGAAAGTCTTATGCAGGAAAATGGAAAAGATTCTGATCCTGGAACCGGTCCAGAGGGGGCAGTTCCTCGCATCTTTCCATCCCTGTCATCGTGGACTATCTAGCGGAGTTACTAAATTCTGGTCTCCCCTTCTCTTCTATTAAAATCCATGCCTCACCATTTCAGCTCATTTCAATACAGATCCACCCCTGTTCTCACATCCTTTGATTAAGTAGTTCCTCAGGGGGGCTTTGAATATCAGACCTCTCAGAAGACCACCCACACCAGCCTGGGACCTGAATTATGTTTTGGAATAACTAACCTTACCACCCTTTGAACCTGCTGCTTCAGTAGAACTAAAATACCTCTCTTGGAAGACTGCTTTCCTGCTAGCTATCACCTCAGCCAGAAGGGTTTCAGAACTTCAGGTACTGATGGCCATTGAGCCCTTCATCATTTTCCATGCAGACAGGGTCTCCCTGAGGACTAACCCCCCCCCCCCATTTATGCCCAAAGTGGTATCTGATGTGACTCTCAACCAGGCCATACATCTACCCACCTTCTTCCCTAAACCTCAAAACAAGGGGGAAAGAATTCTGCACTGACTAGACGTGCACAGACAGCTCAGGTACTACCTAGATTATACTAAAACCTTCAGGAAAACAGACCAACTGGTGGTCAGCTTTGCCCCAGGGACAGAGGGGAAACCCATTTCCAAGCAAACCATCTCCAAATGGATATCACACTGCATCCATTTCTGCTACAGATTTCATGGGAAACCTCCCCCTAAGTCTATTCGCACCCATTCCACTAGGGCAGCCTCCACTTCCACAGCATTCTTGAGAGGAGTCCCCACCAGGGACATCTTGGAAGCTGCCATCCTGACTTCTGTCCACACCTTTACTAAGCATTACCATCTTCCTTTTTTCTGTAAAGCTAGGGCAGGGTTTGCCAGTGCAGTTCTGCAGGGCATGCTGACCCAGGCCTAGGTCTATTACTAATCCTACCACCCTTATCCTCAGCTTTGGGAATCCTCCAACAGGTGATGACTGCAACAGTGAAACACGAAGAACATAGTATACAGTTGTGTACACTTACCATAAATGTAGATGTTCGAGTGTATTCACTGTTGCAGTCCTGGTTTCCCTCCTTCCTTCCCCCTTATATTCTCTTTTCTTAGGGAGACATACGCTTCTTATGGTGGCTTTTTGCCACCAAGTCACCCTTACCATATTCCCTGGGGCTTTTGACTGGTTAGGGCAAGAATGCCTGATGTAGTGGCATCAGCTGCCTTGCTTTATAGCACTGACAACCTGACGTCAGTCCAGAAGCAACAGCAGCCGACGCAGAAAAGCATTGACTCTGGTATTGGGCCGGTCGAGGGCTACCACAGCAGGGATAACCCACAAGTGATGACTGCAGCAGTGAATATACTCGAACATCTACATTTATGGTAAGTGTACACAACTGTACTTTTTCTGCTTCCTACCTATTTATCTTCTTCTAACGTTAGACATCTTTTCAATTAGAACTTAATACCTGTTTTTAGGCAGTCCTGTAATTACAATTTGTAAATACTATTTTTGGCATGTATTGGGAATATTACTTGTTTATTGCTTTTGTAATGTTTGTATGTTTTCTCAAGCTGAGCCTGAAATAGTTACTAGTAGATCAGTTGTCTGTCCTTGTTAAAAAAAATCTAAATATAATACAAATAAATTAAAATAGAGTTCGGGTCAGGGAAATTATATTCAGTCATTATGTTTGTGTACATTTTTTTAAACAGGGACAATGCTAGTAGAAAATGCTCAGATTGTTGTCAGTAACTCGTCAAGCAGCACATTTGCCTTGCATGCTGGAAGATCAGAAGAGTTATTCTGTTCTCACAGCAGGTGATTTGATTTATTTTCCAATACAGACAACTGCACTGCAGCATAGGTGAGGTGCCACATTCCTTAGTATGCTGTCCTTTGAATGAGACATTAAACTGATTGCCCTTATGCCTGAGTTGATGGTGACTCAAGTGGGTGTAGAAGATCCCATGGGAGTTACTGAAAAGACTACAGGAATTCCATCAGTACTCTGGCCAAATTTTCCATAGTCAGTATGAATACCATATCAGATCTCCCCTGAAAAGAAGCCACTAGCATATTGTGACTAACCTGTTCAACAAAGTATAAACAAATAAACTCACATGCATTCTCAGAGGTATACCAGAATATATAGGGAGCTTTAGCAGTAAATTGGTAAACATTAATGACCTGCTAAATTTAAAATATATTGTATTTGACATACTAACCTACTCTTCATGTATGGATTTGGTTAAAAGAAAAACAAAAAACAAAGAAAAAAATCAACAGCCATTCTATTTACGATTTACACCCTACTCACATAATATTTCAGAGTGGCTGGTCATCAAAGGGGTTACATTGTCAAGAATAGTCACTGATTTCCCTCTCATTTTTGTCCCTCTGTTCATTTTGTTGCACTTGTAAATAACCTTGTATACACCTTTTTGTCTCCTCAACAGCTTGTTTGTTTTGCCCCATATATTCTTTCCTTTCAAGCGTTTCTTGTTGAGATTTTTAATGCACCTTCAAGTAGTACGATTTGGTATAGTTCTTTATGTTCCCAACCAGTAACGTGACCTCTGTTGCTAAAAATGATACATTTTCAATTTCTGGGAATCTGTTTTCCCAGAGATCCTTCAAGAACGCATAGTCTTTAAGTTCACTTGTCTATGCCTCCCAACAGTTGCTCTGTCTTCTTTCCTAGCTTGTATTTTTTTTATCTACATGAGACCTTACAGCAAAACAGTCCTGCTCTTGTTCCATCATTAGTAAGTCCACTCCTTATGCAACCAAACCAAATAAATGTGATAAAATCCTTCCAC